>NC_056737.1:669533526-669591026 GCF_019279795.1 Protopterus annectens
AGCAGTAAGGTCTCAAATGAAGCTGTGACATTTATGATTTTGCATTGCAAAAATAAATTAATAAAATAAAAACTTTTTTGATTTCTTTGTTACCCATGGTACAACACCAGTCTTAATGGGTCATTTTCAGGTTCAGCCTAGGGTTACAAGCCAGATGAAACCTGCTAACAAATAAACACTAGTACAGGAGTAACAATGTGACAAAGCAAGACTGAGAGGCACTGACTCTCTCAGCAGTCTACTTTTGAATCTAAAAAGCTGAGATATGTTGGCAACACAAACCTGAGGAAGCTCTTTTTGAAGATGTTTGACAATGGGGGAGTGGCATCCCAAATGTAGCGGTAACCGTTCACATTGGACTTGGCAAACACAGAAGTAACTCAGGACAGAGTTTCCAACCCTTACACTGTAACGCAACAACTCTCTCTCTCTCTCATTTTCTCAAAAACAGAGAAAGCAAGCGGAGAGACTATGAATTATGGTGATGTGAGGGCGGGTATCACTACACTCACAAAGCCTCAAAGGGGGCAGATGAATGTTTGTTTGTGTCTTTCGGCTTTTCCCGGTTAGGGGCCGCCACAGCAGAACTCCGGTCCGCTAATGACTGGCAGTTGATTTTTATGTACCGGCTTGCCAGGCCTGACACACAACCTTCAACGAAGGTACGCCCATTCACGCATGTCTCCACGCAGAAGACACTCTAGCTGAGAATCGAACCGGACAGCGTCTTACTGTGAGGCGACAACACTACCGCAGCACCACCACCTGTTTTTCTACCGCGGGTAAAGGGGGAAGATGAATGTAAAAATACTAAATGTACACAATTCTTTCACTAGTGCCCCAATTAACAGCACATGCTGCACCTTTGATTCACTAATGGGGTGGTCTGTGAGTTCTGTGTTCACAACAAATGTAAAATTCAAAAGTTTCTAATCATGAAGGTTAGCACTTCATAGTTACTGAACAATTCTCAGCACCAACTGTCAAGCTTTCAACTTTTACAGTTTAAGTATAGTGAGGGAAAAATAAACAAAATGCAGCTGTGCCAGATTTGTGGTTGTGCTTTAAAGCATTTGCACATACAAGCATTAAACAACGAAACAGACTGCACCCACAGAAGATGGGAGACAGGTCACAGATTGGTACAGTTTCAAACTGGGTAAGTAGTCAACTGGCTCCAGCTTAGGAAAAAGAGAAAAAAAGCATACTCAAGTGAAGGATAATTCCCGAAGAAACATAACAGATGCATTAGCTGATCTACAAACCGCATCATAGTTGCTGTGCTTGAGTTGGTCCTTCTGCCAAATAGCAACTCCTTTCTCTGCAAAATTCTGACACCAGGGGATAGATGCAAGCCCATGACCAAGTATGCTGTGATGATACGCATGGAACAGATAAACAGACAATCCAACACCTACCATCTACCCTTTTGCCTCTACTGAGCACCCTTTTCCAAACTGAGGGCAATTAAGATTTGACACCCCCACTACTAAAGTAACATGGAAATATATAAATCTGCCCAGCCTACAGACAAATCCAATATCCAAGACCAACTGAAGGGACTGCCCACCCACAGAGAAAAAGAGAGGGGTATCCTTGACACACTGGGTGCAGGATCCTCCTCATAGACTAATACATTAATGCATATTTCTTATATCCATCAATGATCATTCTCCTTGATGGGCTATGGCTGTGCCGAAACCCATGCAATGAATCAGCCAGGGTAGAAGGAGCTGGTGGACTACTAGTCTGGAGAACCTGGACAACTGGAAGAAACAGAGCCTCTAAGAAAAAGATGAATTCCCATACCACTGAACCAACATTCCCAAAAGCAGACAAGCAAATGGTCAGACATCAAGTTCAAGTACTTTGAAGGGGATCTCCACACAGAGAGGGGAGAACAGCCCTCCCTAGACTGTTAAGCATTTGTTTTAAGTATTGTAGAATAGGAGGTAAACTGGGCACCATTGTGCCCATCCCCTGAGCCTGGCTCCAGGAACAGAATCTCTTCTACTTTTCAGCATAGGATTTTCTAGTACTTGGCCTCCTTGCCTTCAGAATGACATCCAGCACCTGCTTACTGAGGGATGCTAGAGAAGAGCTCAAGGAATTAGCCAGGCTGCAAGGTTCAGGGGAATCTGGCCTACCTGCTGGGACAGCAGGGAAGGGATCTGAGGCAGGTGCCATGGTTGCAGCAGTGTCATACTGTGTAAGAGGGGGTACCAGTGCTGGCTTGGCCAGTCTGGTGCAATCAGTATTGTCCTTGGCTTGTCCTGTTTGATCTTTAATAGAACCTTCAAATGGAGAGGCAGAGGGCGAAAGGCATAAACCAAGAGGCTTTCCCAGGTAAAGGACAGGGCATCCACTTTCCAAGCTTGACTGTGGGGAGTTCTTGTGCAGAATTTGTTCAATTGGCAGTTCTGAGGGGAGGCAAACAGGTCTACCTCTGGAGTCCCCAATTTGTTCCTCAAGAGGTTGAATATTTTGGGTTCTAGTTTCAATTTGTGTGGGCCCATGAGATTTCTGCTTAAGTAGTCTGTCAGTGAATTTAGTTTGCTTGGCAGGAAATGAGCTTGTAGGTGTACTTGGTAGCTCAAGGCTGTGTTCCACAGAGCCATGACTATTCTGCAGAGAGGGTACGAGTGGGTTTCCCCCCTGCTTATGTACCACATAACTGTGGTGTCTGTCTTTACCAATAGTTGTCCTGGAAGAATACGGTCTTTGAAAGCTGTCAGAGCATTCTGTACAGCTAACAGTTCTTTTTGATTGATATGCAGGTGCATCTGTCTCGGGTTCCATTTGCCCTGAATGCACTGCTCTGCCATGTGAGCCCCCCATGCATAGTCTGATGCGTCTGTTAGGGTTTGGGCATCAGGAGGAAGAGTGAAAGGGAGTCCCTTGTTGTGGAAGCAGGCCTCTGCTCACCAAAGGAACTCTTTCTTCATACAAGGAATGATAGAAATCATTGTTTCCAGGTCCTGAGAATGTTGACACCATAGACTTTTTAGATACCATTGGAGTTTCCTCATATGCAGTCTTGCAAATGGAATTAGTAGAATGCAAGAGGCCTTGAACCCCAGGGCTTGCAGTATTTTCCAGGAAGATAGCTGGGGTTTTGTGGCCAACAGTTTGAAGTAGGTTGTCAAATAAACTTGTTTCTCCGGAGTGAGGAATGCCATCTGGGAAAGTTGTGTTCAAGCTTGCTCCCAGGAATACAATCTGTTGGCAGGGTACTAGGTGAGATTTCTTTTCAATTGATGGTGTACCCCAGAGAGGTTAGAAGTTTCTTTATGAATGCCAGGTGTTTAATAGCAAGCCCTGGCTTTCTGCCTGAATCAGACAATCGTCCAAGTATGGGTAAATATGACTATTTCTCTGCCTGCAAAATGCAATGGCTGGAGCTAGACACTTTGTGAATACCCTGGGCACAGTAGATAAGCCAAAGGGAAGTGCAGAGAACTGACAGTGCATGGAGCCTGCCCTGAAGCGTAGGTATTTCCTGCAAGATTCCTTTATTGGGATGTGCAGGTAAGCTTCCTTTAAGTCTAGGGTTGCCAGCCAGGCATCCTTGGCTAACATACGAAGAAGCTATTGAAGAGTTAGCATTTTGAATTTTGGAACTACCAGAAAGGTGTTAATAGACAGGTCCAGGATAGGACGCCAGGAGTTGTCTTTTCTGGGTACCAGAAAAAGTCTTGAATAAAAACCTTGTCCCCCTTTGACCTGCTGGGACAGGCCGAATAGCCCTGATACTGAGAAGAGAGAGAACCTGCTGTTGGGCCTCCGCCCATTGATTTGGGGATAGGTCTGGCCAACCATTCGGGATTGGTAGTGTGTGGAAGTGGAATGTGTATCCTTGGGAGACTACGTTCAAAACCCATTTGTCCTGACTGTAGTCTGGGTGGCCTGCTGTTCCAGGGTTTGGACTGAGAAGGCCTGGAAGGGACTGGAAAGGACCAGTTCTTTGAAGGCCAATGCCTACTGAATCTGGGAGGCTGTACTTGCAGGAAATTTTTAACAGTTTGCATAGATTTAGCTTTTTCCTCCATCCCTTTGAGGACTACAACTGCTTTGTTGCCAAAAAGGCAGTCTTGGTTTAAGGGAGCATCCAGTAATTTAGCTTTAACATGATCTCGCAAGTTTTGTTCCTTAAGCCAAGCATGCCTTTTAAGTACAGACCCAATGACAGCAGCCCTGCAAGATGCTTCTAAAGCGTCAAAACCAAATTGCAAAGTATGTTTACCAATTTGTTCTGCAGAATGCATTAAATCTTGCAATTCTTTGTGTTCAGCACAGGTCAGGAATCAACATCATTTTAAGTTTAAGTAGTCCCATAATATGTGCTGATACTTTAACATATGAAACTGGCAATTTAAAGCCCTAATGGCCAAAGTAGCAGAAGTGTATACCTTCTTACCCCATCTGTCTAAGCCTCTAGAATCTCTATCAGAAGGGGTAGGATTTTTGGCAGCAGGAGCCTTAATGCCTTTTGGTCCCTGGGAAATGGTCTCTGGATCTGCAGAAGGATTCTTGAAGAGGAACTCGTGAGAGTCAGGTACTCTGTAGTACCTATCAGGTTTTCTGGAAGCTGAAGATAAAGTGTCTGGGGTAAGGCTAGACTCCAAGAAAGCATCATCTACAATGTCCAGAACAGGAGGGATAGCTAAAGGCCTGTGTTGAGGCTGGAGTAAGAATTCCCTAAGTCTTTTTGGACTCAAGAGTAATCCTGGCTTTCCTAGCGGAAATGCTCCCTAAAAGTATGCAAGGTTTCACCGAAAGAAAGATCTTCTGGAGGGGAAGCAGATGGAATGGATTCCTCAGCATCAGAAAGTAGATAAGGGCAAATCGTGGTAATCAGAAGGAGCAAAAATATCAGATTCCTGATCAGGAGAATCAGAAAGAAGATCAGTTCTAGGTCTCTTAGAGGGGGAAGGCTGGCTTCCCCTAATTAAGGTAATAAGGTCTTCAGCCATTCTAAGCATTTGTTTTTGAGGCATATGGGCCTGAGCCTGCGGTTTGGTCGTCGGTTTTCTAGGCGTAGTGCGAGTTTTTGGCCTGGATTAAAGCGATGGCGTCCGTTTAATATGAATGTCTGTAGGCCTGAATATACCGTCAGAAGCCGGTGCCTGCACAGCGGCTCCAGACCCATCCAAGGTAGAAACATCCACAGGTTCCATAATCGAAGAAGCATCTCGCGGCATACCAGACTCCGAATGGGTCTCAGCAGAGGCCTGGGAATCTGAAGCAGCGGGGTATCATGGGCTGCGAAAGCACCTCACTGAGTACTGATGGACTGGCGACTAGCTTAACAGAAGCGTCGGCAGTTTTGTACCTATGCGGTCTGTCTCTCTTTATCCTTACGTTTTTTCGGAAGATCGGTAGTTGTATGGCTTAACGAAGCCATTTTGGAGTACACAGATAGAGTACGAAAGTAATTGGCTGCAAAAATAGCCCGAAAAAGAATAGTTTAGGCATTGAACAAGGCACAAAACCGATAGCGAGGAACATCGTGGTCTGGGCCTAAACAGGGGATGTAGTACAAATGAAAATCTCTATGAGGTATTTGCTTTCCACAGGTAAGACAATTGTTAACTTTTTCTGACATCGGTTAGAGCAAGAAAAAGGCTCTCCAACAGGGTACTTATCTTTTTTGAAGACTTCGGGTCCGAAACTCGAAAACGAAAATTTCAGGAGACGGCCGACTGGCACTTGCGAACTGCTTCTGCTTCGGGCACCGCACGGCAAGAAAGACTGATGTAATGGCATTGGCTGCATGTTTTATACCCCTGACGACCTGATGTCATGGAAGAAGAGACAGCATCTGACACAGAAATCCAAAGACTCTGGTATTCATGCCGGCTGAGGGTTACTTGCAGGCAGATAACCCAAATGTGATGACTGCAACAGTTAAACACAAAGAAAATCTATTCTCGTACTCACTAAACCCTATCTGCCAGCTGCACAAAGGGACTATGGTCTCTGAGCACATCTGGGGCTGCTTGGACCATACAAAATGCAACCTAGTGCGTTTACACAAAATATTACTCCAAATGGTCACAGCACAGTTCCTAGCATTTTTTTTTTTGGGGTTCTGCAAAAGAACAGTGATGGTGCCTCTAGTCTTCCAACATTTTATTCACAAAGGTTGGCTCTAGAGGGAGATAACAGGGAAGCAAGAAGGGGAAACTCGCCAGGTACAGCCTATGGTGAGGATTAAGCAAGTTCACATTCATGGGCACTGATGCTCTTCACGTTTTGCACATGGGACAATGGGACATTCACAAGGATGCAAGTTCCTGCTGCCATAGTTCTACACCTTTGGGAGATGTCATCTCAAAAAGAGCTTAAGGAATTCTGGAACTCTGAGACTTAAATCCACCATAAAAACAAAAGTCTCTTTGCCTGACTTATCCTCCTTACCCCAGGGGAGACAAACAGGAGACTGTGTCATTACCTCTTACAGCTCTAAAACAAGGACCTTACTATGGATGGGGTAACACTGGCACGTGCACGATGTTAGATCAACTGGGAGTGAACTGTGAGGACTAGCTTGTTCTAGGTGCCATCATTGAGCTTGGACACTGAGGATGGAATCCAACAGCTGCAACTCTAATTCCACCAAGAGTCAAACACATATGGGCAACAGATCCTACAATGTGCTCACCTGATAGCTTCTACTCAAACAGAATGAACTAGTTCACTTGGGCCTGAGATAAAGCCCAATGACATTAAGTCTCTTCCTCAAGGGCCCCCAAATTCATGACTTTTGACTCAACCTGGAAAAAATGCAAACCACTTTGTAAGGAAAGGAATGGAAATCCATCTACTGCAGATCACAACAGACTTGTGCTAGTGCTGATTGAGCCTTCACATTGACTTGGCACTGCTTTGGTCCTCTTGCACTAGTTTAAAAGTTACTTTTAAATGTATTCTAGTAACTACAGCAGCACTGTTAGTTAGTGGGGATAGAAGTTTTATTTATTTGCCCTTTACTGACTAGGTTAATTCCACCTGGTTAGTGGCCTCTTTTCAGGTGAGACCAGAGAAGGTATTTCTACTACTGGGGAAACTTGGCCAGAGCACTGAGAAACTTTCCCTACTCTTTTCAGTAGGTGCTGTGACATCATCTACATCTGCTTACCACCAACTCAAGCAGATGGGATCTTGGATTAACATTTCATCCAAAGGATGACACACTCAGGAGTACAGCACTCCATAATGATGCACTGCAGTTTGAATCAGTGCAATCATCTGGAATGGAAATAGAACCCATAACCTTCTGGTCTTCCAGCACCAAAAAGGCAAGTGTGCTACCTGTAGTTCAGAAGTATAATTAAATGAATGACCTCTAAAGGGCAACGGTGGATACAAATTTCACTTGGAAATGTTACTTAAAAACTTAGAAATGGATGGTGAACTCACCAATTTCACACCCATCAAAAGTAAAGAATGACAACAGCAGCTGTATCAGTTAACAAAACAGCACACTACATAATGTCACATTCCTACAGTGTCAAAAGAAAGTGGTTATGTAAAACAATGGGAACAGGACCAACCCAAGAGTATACTAGTCACCAGCATTTTGGTACACTACTCTGTGTGTGTGTGTGTGTGTGTGTGTGTGTGTGTGTGTGTGTGTGTGTGTGTGTGTGTGTGTGTGTGTGTGAGAGAGAGAGAGACAGGGTTGACTGATGAAGGAAATCATTCTATGAAAACATGTATGTAGGACAGCAAAGTGAAAAACATTTAGCACAAAAATAAAAATATGGTTGTTTTTCATTCCAAACCAGTATCTAACATTTGTGTAAGTATGTATGTATATATATATATATATATATATATATATATGTATATGTATATGTATATATATATATATATATATATATATATGATATATATGTTTGCACATTTCATGTGATAAGTGCACCTTAAGCAAGCCAAGGCATTTGAGCATGTATTGAAGGTGAGGGTGACAGCACTTACCTCAGAGATGTGAAACTCGTAGAAAATTGTTTAATTACAGTGCTGTGAAAACTTATTGGCGTAGGAGACCATCACTTTTAGTTATACAATCATCATACCAATTACATACACTATAATATAGGTGTGTATTTTTGTTTTGTGGTGGTAGAAAAGGGTGGGGAAGCTGGTCAAGCGCCTCTGATGCCCAGTTCTCTGCTACTGCAACTCCTTTCTTAGCCAACCAGTATTCCTTCTTTGCTTGGTCTGTCTTTTCTATCTCCCACTTTTTCCTGCACTCCTTTCTTTTGATGACTTCCTGGACTTTTGCTTTCCATCACCAGAAGCTATATTAGGTTGCAAGGCAAAGACAAAAGATAAAGAAGACAATCGAACACCACACATAACGGATGCCAGCAACAACCTGCTCGCTAGTCCACAGGACATCAAAGGCAGATGGAAGAAGTACTTCCAGTTTCTGAATGAAGAAAACCCCACAGAGGTTGTACTGCCTCAGTCACAGCCTACAATGAGAGAACAACACCACCACTAAGGAAAATGAAGCCAGGGAAGGAAGCCGGCTAAGATGAGGTCACAGCAGACATGATAAAGATGCTGGGTGAGACAGGGGAGAAATGGTTTCTGAGGGTACTCACAGCAGAGTGGAGAGACAGACAGAGGCATATCCCCATGATGACTGAAGAATAAGCATACTCATGCCAGTGTACAAGAACAAAGGGGGGCATCCACAACTGTGGGCAATTCAGAGGTATCAAACTCCTGTCACACTGCATGAAAGTTCTGGAGAGGGCAACTGATAAATGGATACGCAGAGTAGTAGAAAGTAAGATGGGAGATGAACAGTTCAGATCAGGACACAGCAGAGCTGACCCAATGTTTGCAGTGAGACAGGCAGTTGAGAAGACACTAGAGATGAGGGAAGAGTCCAACTGGGCATGCCTAGACTTAGAGAAAGCATATGACAAGGTCCCAAGAAAGCTGATTTGGGCAGTACTGCAGTAGTTCAAAGTCCCAGAAACATTGGTAAAATTAATGCAGGCTATGTACAAAGACCCAGTGACTCAACTACAAACGGAGTTTGGTCTCACTCAGGGGTTCCCAGTGGGAGTGGGTGTGTACCAGGGTTCAGCTCTGAGCTCACTGGTGTTCATACTGGTGATGGACTACATTAGCAAACAGGTCAGAGGGGACAAATCAACAAAGCTGCTGTATATGCAGATGATGTATTACAGGCAGATGCAGAGCAAGAACTTCAACAAAGTATAGGGGAATGGAATGCAAAACTGAAGGCACATGGGATGAAACTAACTACAGATAAGACAGTAGTAATGTTAGCAAACTGGGGAAATTAGAAGATAAGAATTGAGATAGAAGGGAAGATAGTGGAGAAAATTAATAGCTTCAAGAATCTGGAAGGGGTGGTTGAGGAAAAGGGAAGTCTGAATGAAGAGGTCAAAGACAGAATCAGAAGGGCTGCAGCCAAATGGCATAGAGTTTCAGGTATACTGACTGACAGAAGAATGTCAAGGAAGCTGAAAAGTAAGGTGTAGAAAATAGTGGTACATCCAGTACTACTGTACAGTACAGAAACTTGGGCAGTAAAGGCAGAGCAGATGAGGAAGTTAGAGGTGATGGAAATAAACTGCCTGAGACTGGTGGTAGGATATACACTTTGGTTCAAAGAAATGAGGATATAAGAAAAGAAGCTAAAGGAGCTCCAATTGTAGAAAACATCAGAGAGAACAGATTAAGGTGGTTTGGGCACATGTGTAGAAAAGCAGAAGACAATCTGGCGAAGATGATTTGAGACACACAGAGTGAAAGTAAGAGGAAACGAGGACATCCAAGCAAAGAGGTGGACGGACTGTGTGAGAGATCTGCGACAGTCAGGCATGAGCATTGAAGAAGGCAGGTGAGTGGTGCTGAATCAAGAGAGAGGGTGACAGATAAAATGACAGCCCAACCCTATGTAGAAAATGGAAAGAAGGGGATTGTTGATGAGAACAGGGTGGGGAGCTACTACTGTTATGGAATTTATTGGTGGGGGGGGGGGTACCGGTCTGTAGGGATGGGATGGAAGGGTACAGAGTTCCACACCAGAATGGTCCAAAAGGATGGCTGAGGCCAGTCCTACACAGGGAAACTGAATGGTGGCACACTATAAACTATTAGCAACTACTAAAACTTAAAACACATGCAAAGGTACATGCAAGTCGAAAAAAAGCTAAAGAAAACACATCCGATCTTCCACAGGAATAATAGGAACAAAATCTTTACTTTTAAAGAGAACACTCCATAAAAATATCTTTATGGTGAGCATCTTACCCACACCTATACTAGCAAGGGTCACTAGAAAGTTAATCAAAATCGGGAAAAAATTCCTAACAGTACAGATATATTGAAGGGAAAAGGACAGGTACATAATCTCCTGAAGCACAATCATGCTACATTACTCCATCTCACCTCTGAAATGTGCATAGATACTCTGCTGAAGGTGTGGACTGTGAATTACATTACAGCTCCTAGAAAAGAAAGAAAAAAACACAGATAAATGAAACCACTCAATTTGGTTACCAATTTTGGCATGAAATGTTGTTTAGGCCTAAGAGACAGCTAATCCCATAAAGAACCAAATATGGCTTCTTGACAGCCTAAAGCTTACAGATCATGTCAGAAAAGGTGATTGCCACCAAGAAGAGTTTTCCAAAGAAAGACACCAGAAATACCAAACAGTACAGTACACCACGGAAGAACCAAGTCAAGGACGACTCGACTTGGTTCTTCCGTGGTGTGCTATACTGTTTGGTGTTCCTGTGATTTTTGGCACACTTGTCCAGTTTTTATTTTTCGGTTTTGGTTGACACACCAGAAATGCCAATACAACAGACTCAAATGTAAGACAGGCAAAGTCTGTTGATCAGGAAATTCAGAACTGAGGAGAGCACATATGGATAAAATCCAAACTTAACCAGATGACCTAGGTTCAATTAGAAGCACAGAACACTATGCTAAAAAGTATTCGCACATTGTGAGGAGATGGCAAAGAAGTTGCTACAAACACACATATCAGTAGCCAGTGGTATGGATTTGGGACCAAAGTAGAAAATTCTAATGTCTACCTCCCAAGGCAAGTTTTGCCAAGGGGGAAATAAATGGTCCAACTGGACCATGGAGTAGATGATGGATAGCAGCCAGGGAGAAGAAAAAGACTTAAAAAAATTCAAACCCTACGGAGAAGGGTTCTTTAGCTGAAAATGGAGATGAACGACTCCATGATCATCGCATGCTCTCATCCCACCACTGCTACTCCCTAGACACCCTCAAATGGCTCGAGCTTCCCAACTACTTGAAATACCTCCAACTTACAACTGCCCACAAACTCATCTTCAAACCTGCAAACTGTCCCTCTCTCACTACAGCCTTAACCCTACATATCAAACCGCACCCTCAGATCTGAAAATCAAAATCTCCTGCAAGTTTGCAAACCTTCACACCCCCCTTGCCATCTACTACTATCCTGTTCCATAGCAAAACAGTGGAATTCACTTCTCCCCATGCTTTGCAATCTATCTGACCAAAACAACTTCAAATCCTACCTGTTCTCCCACTTATCACCTAAATGGGAATGCCCCTGTCACGCTCCAATGTAAACACCCCTCCACCCTACTGTAGCTATAACTTGCATCCTATAGTCCCACTATGGAAATCCGCTCCCTACCAAAGACGTACTACTGTTCCAGTAAATGTATTCTTCTTTCTCAATGCTCAACGTAAAAGACAGTACACTAACCATGATGTACTACCATTCAAAGTACCAGTAGGCTTTCTCAAACTCTCCATGATTATATTACTTACTATGTTCAATAACTTTATGTTGAATATTTCCAGCTTTATGTCTTCCAGTACTACAATGCTTCTTTCTCATTGCTCAATGTATATGACAGTCCACTACTTATATTGTATCACTACTTACAGTACCAGTACACTTTCCCAATCTCTCAAAGTGTGCCTAAATTACATATGTTATGCTACTATGTATAGTACCAGTATGTATTTCGCAACTCTCAAATTGTACCTAAACTACTATGTTCAATAACTATACGTTTGTATATTTTACATACTGTATATTTTCAGTAACGTGTATCTTGCAAAAATGTTGCTAGTGTATGAATTCTGTCTGGAGCGTTTCTCCCCGGGCCTCCACTGAAAATGGACTCTTCTTGGCACAAACTGAAATAAATAAATAAATAAATAAATAAGTGATAAAATGACAGTTTTGCCTTCCCAGAGAAAAAAAAAACATGGTTATAATGGATAGAAATGCTGAAATATATGAAACACATATTACCAAAAATTAACAGAAATCCAGTTTATATGGGTACCAGAAGGTTAGAATAACTTTCATACCACTGATCGGGGAGGCTTAGGATACTTCTATGCTTAAAAAAAAAAAAAAAAAACTTGACAGTCAAAAACATCACACGAGAAGGAACTGATTAGCTTCAATCAATTCTGAAACCCCTAATGGAGCATGATCAAGGCTACAAACTATGAGCAAACACTGAAGTGGTGCTTTTCTTCACCTCAGCCATGGGATAACTTTCTTGGTTTGTGAGAGCTCATGCAGAGGTAAAACAACTTGAATGCTTGACAGCACATTCTTGTCTTTTAGCAAACAGCACTGAGTTCTGGATTTGGATTTTTTTCTCTGAATGTGAAAAAAAATACAGGGAATCAAAGGAAATGCAGAAAAGATATACATCAGTCTCCCGTCATACAAGGCAGAACACATCCTAAGTCAATACCCACTAAATGAGCCCACAGAACCATCAGTAGCCCCTTGCCTGTAGATATGGAGTGACTCATCAGACCCAAGGATTTCAGCAATTCCTTTAGTTACACAGACTGTGAACAATTCAGTAGGTGAGGATCTAAACTTTGAAAACACACCTAGCTGGAATCAGACAACACACAGACCCTGCAAGGACAGCAAGATATGGCTAGTTCTAAAAGTGGTTATCAATAATTCTGCATTAGAATTCTTTACCTGCGACAGATGCATTAGAGTACCATTCATCAGCTCAATGTAAACGGCAATGTAACAATCTATCTGAGACAATTTACCAGGGTTGGAAAGTACAGTTGTGTGAAAACTTACCATAACAGCAGATGTTCAAACAGATGACTGTTGCAGTAATGTTAACTCATGGGACATATCCTGCTGAGGATACCGTACACGTCTGACCAGTCTACAAAAGCATATGGACCTTCCTCTTGCACCATACATCTAAACTAAGACCTATGCATGTGATTACATTCTGCTGCTTAAAGGACGTATAAGCATGAAAATCCTCAAAGCTTTCCTGCCCCAGGAAAAACATTGCGTCCATCCTCTTTGAACATTAGCCTCAAACAGAAATAAAAGAGAGTGGCAGGGATTTGTGATCCAACTTGGCCTTGGGATAAAATAGGGAATATTAATCAGGAATAAGTGGGATGGAGGGAGGGTGCATATACTTCAATAGTGATCTACTTTAATATCTACTGTTAGAGTTAGTTGTACAACTGTATTATGCTCATTATCACTGTTCTGAGAGCTTTTAGGCAGAAAGGGTGGTGGTCTTAAGAGACGGAACTGGAAGCCAACAGACCATGAAGAATGATTCCAGAAAAACGTCCTCTGCCTCTTGAAAAGCACCAATTTTATAATGTTTGGTAAAAGCATGAACAAAGACCCAAGTAGCCACCTC
The DNA here is from genome assembly GCF_019279795.1 of Protopterus annectens. Classification (NCBI taxonomy): domain Eukaryota; kingdom Metazoa; phylum Chordata; order Ceratodontiformes; family Protopteridae; genus Protopterus; species Protopterus annectens. The sequence continues at coordinate 669,547,257 of NC_056737.1, forward strand.
CAAGACCTAGAGTCAAGACCTCTTAAAATACCCCCAGTAGCTACTGTTCTGGTAGAATGTGTTTTATTCTGACCTTGGGAGAGATTTGCCACGGAAGGAATAGTAGAAAGAAATGTCTAGGGAAATCCATCTAGATATGGTCCATTTAGAAAATGGAAAACCCTATCTTCCTTCAAAGAAGCTAAACACTTGGCAAGCCTTTCCTAATATTCTTTTCTCGAACAAGTAGCATCTTAGCTGCCTGTCGACATTAAGCAAATGAAGGACTTTTTCTCCCTTATTTTGAGCTTTGGGAAAATGTAGGGAGATGGACAGACTTAGAAATGAAAGATTTGTTTACCCTTATTTTGAGAACTGAGGAAAATGCAGGGAGATGGATGGATTGATTTAGGCACATTTTTGTAACCACTTTAGATAAAGGAATCATTAGTCTTGAGGGTAATCCTGTCTCTACGAAACACCAGAAAAGGGGTAGTGGACAAGACAGCTTATAACTCAGAGACTTTTGCGGCAGACATTTATAAAGTCATTAACAGAACTATTTTCCAAGTACACAATTTTAAAGATGTAGAAAAACCAGGTTCAAAAAGTGACAGAGAAAAATTTTCAAGAATATAATTCAGGCCCCAAGGAGAAGAGATTTTACAGGAGGCCGGACTCATAGGATGCCTTTTAATAAATGTCTGACCTCAAGAGTTGAAGAAAGATGATAATCAATTGATAGGCAGGCTGAAATGACTGATAAGTGCACACCATGATGGAGGTGTCTCTGCTAGACCATAGTTGACCAGCTCACACAGAGAGTCCTATCCTCTACTACAGCAACATATAGAAAATCATTTTCACCTAAGATTTCCTTATTGCAGGTTTCTTGCCTCTGTCTTCACAGAGGCCATGCTACAGGGAAGAGATGCCTAAAAAGACCTGTAAATTTGAATGTTCTTAGGTTTGGATGAACGAGACAGCTCTTCTGTTACTGTGAACCAAGTCTATAATATGGGGTATTTTGTGGTGAACGTCCTTGGCTACATGAAAAAATGGCAAGACATTGTTGTCTTGACCAAAAGGGTGTCATCAACAGAATTTCTGGATTGCCTTTCTAAATCTTTACAAGAACCTTTGGAATGACAAGAAAGGAGATGTTAATTTTCCAGGATTTCTTGCATGGAACCCTGCTGAAAAAAATGCTAAGCTGACTGGACAGAGGCAAGAAGATTTATTTGGGGAATTCCCCACTAACTGACAATCTGAAGGATGAACTTTCTGTTCAACATCCATTTGTGAGGAAGTACCTTGGATCTACTAAAGTCTGCCATTTAATCCAGTTCTCTTGGGATGTAAACAACTTGGAGGTAAACACTGGTGAATAATGATGTCCCAAACCATCAAACCAAGCTTGCAAAGACCAAACTTTACCCCTACCCCCTTGTTTATTAACATACCGCATTGGCTATGACATTATCCACTAAGACTCGGAGAGTCCCTGGAGAACAAAGGTGAAGAGGAGCCTACAGGGCAAGATCAAAGTTTTCATTTTCTGTTTATATGATTTTTCCTGTCTCATTTGGACCATGTTCCCTGAGCTCTGAAACTCTTTGATCATCCTCTTTTCAAAAGCATGGTTCAAGACATCTGTTGAGACCTTTTGAATGGGGAAGGGATACGAAAAGGGACCCCTGGGTTAGCTTTTATCAAGTAGGGCCACCAAACAACTTTCTTCACAAAAATTGAGATAGGAATTGGGAGAGAGAGATGTCAGCCCAAACAGTTTACAGGTACCACTGAGATTTCATGTGGAGTCTGGTAGAAGAAACTATTTGGATTATGGATGCTAAGAACCCCAGGGTTTTCGGAATTTCTCTTGCAGAGGCCATCAGTAGATCACTGAGGAAATGAAAGTAGTTTGTCCAGAACTGGATTTTCCCATTGGAAAAAGAGGCTACATGTTGAATGCATTCAGAAGATATCCCAAAAATACCAGAGAATGAGTATGTTGCAAATTGGACTTGAAGTGTAGAGTGAACCCTAGGGTGAGCAATAAGCTGATACTGAACTATAAGTCACAGATCACAGAGACTATTTTAAACTGAAATGGCCTGCATAGGGAAACGATCCAAAGACGGATAGATGTGGATACTCTGGAGTCTGCAGAATGGTGCAACAGGTGCTAGACACTTTATGAAAAGTTCTGGTGCAGTGGAAAAAAACAAAAAGCAAAACAAATAGAAAGCAATATACCAAAACACAGAATGATAAAATAATTCTATAGTTTGAAGGATAGTGATATGCAGATAGGGATACTTCAGATCCAAGATATTCAACAGAGCTTAGAGAAAGATCAGAGGGAAGAGATCTTGTAGTGTTCACATCTTGAATTTTGGGACTTTTATATATATGTTTAGAATGGATAAATCCAGACTTGCTTTCCAAGTTTGTTTCAAAAGCAAGGAAAGCCTGGAATAGATCAATTTTCCTTTTTGGTAAAAAGGAGCAGATCCCATTATTCCCTGATGGAAGAGGCTAGAAAGGACTGGGAGGACCAGATATTTCTAACGTGAAGAGACCAGAGGAAACTAGAGAGTAAGTCTAGTGAAGTCTGTACCTTTCTTTATGATGTCCAATAGATATTATTCACCAAAGTGGAAGACTGTTTCCAGAAAGCTTTTTTTTTTTTTTTTGTGGGAGGGGTGAGGAGGAAGAAAATAAAGAATGGAACTTTTGTCTGAGAAGAATTTTGGACCCTTTGAAATCAGGCTTAATTTTTTTCAAGAGAAAATGGCAAGAAACAACTGATTTCCGTTCTGCTGAGTTTTTTTTTTATTATTATTATTATTTATTTTTTTGCTTCTGTGGAAAAAGGAGCCGGAGTTGAAGGGTAGTTTCTCTAGAACTTAGGCATGGGGAAAATGCTACTTATATTACGGCATCATTTTTTGCCTCTCTAATTTTTTAAATATTTCAACAGAAAAGCATCCTAACAACTTGTCCTTACCCAAATGAGCATCAAAAAGTTAAATAATAAAGTGAATACTAGAGACAAAGCCAAGAATATCTCCTTATGAATGATCCTGTAGCAACTGCTCTAAAGGAGGCATCGGCAACATCACACTTACATTTGATGGAATGTATGGCAACCTTTGTTGCAGAATTAAGCATGCTTTGAAAAGCAGTTGAGTGTCAGTTAGGCCTTGCATTAATTTAGCCAAATGGCCAACAGAAAGCATATAACTATATTATTTGGTTACAGTAATTAATGGCATGAAAGACACAATGCAGCAGAAGTATCCTCTATGTACCCATCTATGGCTCTGCTATCCTCTTCATTTGGTAAGACAATAATAGAGAGAAGTCGTTTAGAAGATAGCTCCACTAGAAAAATTCTTGGGTTAGAGGAAAGATTGTTTTACAAACACTTAGGGCAGTCAGGAATGTTAACATACCTGACTGGTTTCCCAGGTGCAGGAGGCTGAGATTCCAGGGCTGGAGAAGCAGACAAAAAAGCATTGTTAAAAGACTACAAGACAAGGGGATAAGCACAAAGTTTAGGGATTTCCTTGCTCAGTAAATTGCTGCATGTTTTCTGTGATTAACATTTTTTTGCTCCCCAGTTAATGTGCTCCATTATTTTACAGATGGCATCAACAAAATAAAGTTCCTCCTAAGGTGAATCTGAAGACAAGCTATCATCAGCTTTAACTCAAAATCTGTGAGTGAGTGAATCTGGGAAGAATAGTCCAAAAGATCTGATTCAGATTAAGAAGATTCTTCCTCAGAGGAAAACTCCATTTTTCTTTTGTGATCAGAGAAGGAAGAAAGATTAAACTGAGGAGGAGGCTGTAAAAACATAAGTTTTTTTAAAAAGTCACTGTGAAAAGTTAAACCACTCCTGCTGTGGATCCCTACGAAAAGGGGTAAAAGGAGGGGAAAACATGTATAGTTTTTTTTGTTTCCTTTTCGCTGGCATATACAAAAAATAGTATGAGGTGGAGATGACCTCAGATGTACCTCCATGAAGGTTCCTAGCACATCTTCTCGGATGAGGATAGGAGGAATAACTCTAGTTCCCTCAGAAAAAAAATAACACTGATTTCTCTTTGATGCTTTCATGGCCATCTGATAAGTTTGGAAGGAGCATTCTAGCTGCCTGAGCCTTGCTGGCCTCCTGAGGGGGTTGTGACAGCAGGAAGAAGTCCAGTTGTTGGCAATCAGATTATCTGTCACTTCAATGGAAACGTCAGACTCCTCCAGTGTGAAAGTGGGTACATCTGTATCTTTCTAACTTTTTTTTAAGCTGATGAGGGATGTCTGAGGAAGACAGTTCTGATGCCACTGAACTGCATGCCAGAGTTTGGAACACTTGTTTTCCAAATAGAATTTAAAGGAGGCCAAATAACTTACAATCATTTTGGGTACAAAAGACTGACAGATTGTACATTATTTAAAATTATGTTCTAGTCCTAAAAAACACTTGGTATGCTTATCCTTGTAAGGGATCTGCCAATTGCAGCTGCATTTCCCTGTCTTAGATGAAATTAAATAATTTTTAATAAGACAACATTCATGGTCTCCCACCAAGGGGCTGGGTACTTAGCTGCCCTCAGCGAATGCAGCCAGAACAGGTCATATGGCTAATACCCCACGATTCTGACGATCTTGGCAACAAGAAAGTTCTGAGGATTTTTACACCCACACATCCCTTATGTACCAACATGTAGTCTCATGCACAGGTGTTAGGTCAGATGCATGGCATTTGAGGAAGGTGTCTAAGCTATTTTATACTGTTCAGACAAATGGTATAATTGGCAATATATGCCCCACAAGCTATCATTACTGCAACAGTGATCTAATGATGAACAGCTAGCACCAAGTCCAAAGATGGTATTAACTTCCTGACCAGGGATATATTCCCAAGATGTCCTAATGACAGCTGAAATCTGGTTCTTGAGCATTAGCCTGTTAGTCATATGCTGATTACATCAGCCTAGATAATACCAAGAACCACACCTAAATCACAACAGAAGATACAAACTCAAAATGATTTCCCCAACAGGTGATCAAGGGAGGAGCAGAGGAAAATGAAGGACAGATGGTAGCAAGTATCAGGATAACCTCATTCTGTTTTGTTTAAGTTGATTCTGCACCAATGAATGCAGAAACTCTGAGGGAATGAAAGTTGAAGCAAGATGTCATCAGCATATGACCGATATTAAATTGTTCAACTTGTGACTACCTTTCTCAGTGACAGCATATACATCAACTTGTGACTACCTTTCTCAGTGACAGCATATACATCATGAACAACAACAGAGCCAAAAAAAAATGAGCTCCACATTCTGCAGGGAGCACAAAGAATCAACTCCTCACACCATCCTATAGGATGACCACAGAGGCAAACAACTTGACTACAATGCCAGTAAAACCATTATACAATTTTAGGTGCTCTGACAGCATATCATAGTCCATAGGTTCAAAAGCCACTGACAGGTCAAGGAAGGCCAAAATGGAATACAGCACATTTGAGCTCTTGCCATTATCTGTTGTTCATTGACTGCTGGAATGAGGATCATCTCAATACTATATTAGGGTTCCAAACCTCTCAACTGTACAGATTTTCACATGTCCAGATTTTTGTCTTATATTTTTTGTCAGTTTTTCTTAAAATTGTGGTCATCTGGCAAATCATGAAAGACTGAAGTTGGAAAATAATGACAGACATTTGAGTTTCAGATTTCATACCCTTCAGAAAATTCATGCTAATGCAAAACATGTTAGTCTATCAACTTTGTAAGTTTGTAAGAGCAATATTTACAAATTGTCCCTATTTTTGGGCCTTTGTCCCACTTTTATTCATGGTTTTGTCCAGATTTCTTGCTCTAAGAGGTTGAGATGTAGGAGGCCATGAGACAAAGACAAATTTGATTGCATCTGTTCATAAATTACCTTTGCCATAACCTTCCTAATAAATGGGATGTTAGAAACAGGGTGGTAAAGTAAGGATTCAGCATCTTCTTTTTTTTTTTAAAGCTGAAGGTGGATCAAGGCCTCTTCTAATCTTGAAAATAATTATTTCTTGCGACTTGAGACAGGTACTTATTAGCTTCATGGGGGCACAGCCTAATCTGCATGAAGTAAAAAGCAAACAAGTCTTCATGGCCTTCCTCATACTCAATGTAACCAAGCTCAGTCCAGAAAAAAATCTATGTCACAGAAGAAACCATCACAGTGTTGTATGGTTAAATCAATGCAGAAAGACTGTCTAAATCTTAGATAACTTATTTAGAATCCTAGGGGAGAAACTTACTTAGGGGAGAAAAATCACTGCAAAAATCTAGTACTTAAATCTTACATTGGCTAGCCTTCCCTCCATATCATGAATTTTCCATCACATTTCTGAGGATAAAAGCCGTTGATCAGTAAAATAGTCTGGGCTGCACAACCTGCCCACAACATGAAAGAGTGCTCCATCCCAAAATGTGTTGTAATTCCCCATCTCTTGCATTTAATGGATACTACAAGATTCAAAAACAGAGATTCATCTAGATATACTGCAAAGTAGGACACCCTTATCATAGGATACTCCCATTCAGCAATACAATATCTATACAAACCAAAGAAACCAGACAGCTGCAACTAAAAGGTAATTAACATCACTTAAGATTACTAAACCATATAGCAGCATTAACAAAAATAAGAAAGACATACAATAACGTGTCAAGTATCAAACCAGAATAACAAAGATTTACAATCACGTGTCCAAGTTCACCACAATACCATTCTAAATGGCTAACAAACAATAAATTGTGAAAGCAAAGAAAGTGGTAAAGTTAAGTATCTAAAACAATACAGTCCAATGACCAGCCCAGGATAAAACAAAATAGATGACCTCTAAAATATAGACCATCATACTCTCCCATCATCTACCTATGGCAATGCTAAGTTAAAGTCATTTAAATCACAGGGAAAGTTTGCAGCACAGCAATGCAGAAAACATGCCACAACAGGAGTCTTTAATCTCACCAACAGAACTAATGCTATGAGGAAAATGACCCTGCAGGCTGAAATAACATTTGCATTCCAACACAATGGGAACATTCAGGTAATGTATTTTATAAACTATGAACCATTTTAAAACAAACAGCCAAATATCCTCTGCAGCAAGTCTGGATCTATTGCAGGAACGTATCCAGCACAAAAGCAGGAGCCTGGGGCATCAGATGACAACATAAAACACAATGCATTAAGCAGATGAGAGCAGTATCAAATGATACAGGTACATCAAAAGCAGCCACCATACCTCCTCTCAACCTCTTAAAGCAAAAAATCTGGACAAAGCCATGAATAAAAGTAGGACAAAGGCCCAAAAATAGGGACAATTTTTAAATATTGCTCTTACAAACTTACAAAGTTGATAGAACACATTTTGCATTAGCATGACTTTTATGAATGGTATGAAGTCTGAAACTCAAATGTCTGTCGTCATTTTCTAATTTCATTATTTTCAAATTTCAGTTTTTAATGATTTGCTACTAATTTGCCAAAAACCACAATTTTATGAAAAATGGAACAAAAATATGAAGCAAAAAACTGGACATTCTTCGAAAATCTGTACAGTTGAGAGGTATGGCAGCCACACTAAAACAGTCTACACTTTCATCCTTCTCAGACTGATGAGAGATAAAACAGTCCCACTTTGGAACCCAATTCATTTGTTCAGTCTTTCCTCTGAAATATTAAGGGGCACAAAAGAGTTCCATCAGTCAGTAACAAGGCTAAAAGACAAATGAAAACAAGTCTATGATTATAGGTAAAAAAAGTGAAACACTTCTGTTAAACACCAGCTAAATAAGTGTATCAGTACCAAAATCTAAGCAAAATCTGAAGTGGCAGAGACTGTGTTAAAGGAGGGAAATTAACTGGCTAGGGCCACCATTCCCTCCACTCCAGGATAGGCATTCCCATTGTCCCTATCTGTGCTGCCAAGCCACAGATCAAACTAGGGTCATCTGGACAACAGTCAGGGCTTTATCTCTCTACACCACCAGTGCAAGTTTCCAGAACCATACATGTAAAGACAGTAAGCTGTCTTACAGTTTACAGCTGAAAGCATAGAAAACAGACAGGAGGATGGTGAAGTCGTCTGCATAATGCATGAGGTGGAAGTCAAAATACTAGCTGTGTCATTAACATACATTGCAAATAGGAGTGGACTAAGAACATCCTGTGGCACTCCAAGGTCAACTAAGGGAGAATGTGAAATGGTCCTGTTTTACATGATAAATTGATATATGTGTAAGACAGTTGGTGAACCTCCTGCTAGTGCTGGAGCTAAAGCCCATTTGCAGACAGGACACTGGAAAAGTCCAGAAATAATGTACCACTTCTCTGGATGTAGCCCACACTGTATACAAGGTTTTTTAATCAGTACTGTGCTTTGGTCTAAAACCATACTGAGTGATATTACCTTTGAGATGACAAATGTTGAAGAAACTGATGATCAGCACACACTTCCAGAATTTTAGAAAATGTGACAGGAGTGCAATGGACTAATAGTTTCTGAAGGTTAGAGGATTCAACTTTACTTCAAAAAAGCCTGGGTTGTACACTAAGGGATATACCCTCCTTGAATGAAAGTCTGATAAAATTAATACAGAAACAACAATGAATTTCACTCAGATCATCAGGAAATCTTGGCAGAGGTTATTCAAAGCAGTTAGCTGAGATTTAAGGCTCAGTAAATGCCAAACAGACCATCTGCATTGAGACAGTAAGTATAACAAAGGGTGTACCATCTGTGACTAGTAAAAGTCATCTATACTGATCTGTACACCAAGTGGCATGCTACATCTAAAAACAGTGAAGAAACTGGTGAGCTACCTCATTATCCTTGAGACAAGGGAGTGTCACAGCTGTGACCTAGATGGGCCAACTGGTCAGTTTCTAATATTTCTTAGGGTGAGAAGCATATGTTTACTATTAAGTGAGGTAGTACGTCTCTCTGCAAAATATGACAGCCTCTATAACCTTGCGTTACATGCTTGTCTTACCTTAATAAATTCATTGCCCTGTTTAGTCCTGTAGCAAACAAAACAATGTTTTGCTGACAAATCAGGTTTGGGCTCAGAGTAATTCAAAACAGATCAACTGATGGGACATGCCTCAAGTAAAGAGGTCATTACATTTAGATTTAAAAGGAAGGAAGAGTTAAAAGGAGTATTGCACTATCCAATGATGATCTGAAATGAGGAGCAATATAAACATTTTGGCTTAAAACTGAAAGCTGAAGTGCCAAAGTTGTTTATATTCCTGGATCAAAAGAATCTGCGAGGATTAAATTTTTTTGTCCAACTCCAAGCAGCGAAAATTGGAGGTTGTCACTGATCAGATATGACATCACAAAAGATTGCCTTTCAAACTTTTTCCAGGTTCCCAGTAGTACACAGACACACATGTGCATTATGGATGATAGCTAGTCAATGGCAGACAGCTCTGTAACTGATGCAGTCTGTAAGAGGAAGGGAGGGCTGGCTGTGTCCTATGACCTATAAGCAAGGATGTTACGCCACTGAGGAGTGTTCCAGACCATCTATGGGTCAAACTTATCTCTGATTTTAGTGCAAGTGCAATGACCTTTTTGGTATAGCTCTCAAGTGCACAAAGCAAGCTATGTGTTGTGAGTCTAGGGTGTGCACATGTGCAGTGGTTTTCTTGCTATTCACCTCTTGCGGCAGTCATAATCCTCCTAGCACAGTATAGAAACTAAGGTAAGTGTTGTGGGTCACAGATATTCTCATTGTTGGCAGGCTCAGTGTCCTTAGTTTCAGTTCCTGCAACAATCTGTAATCCTCCTGGCATGGTACATAAACCAAGGTTGTGTGTTGATATTGATGTACAGCCAGCTGCAACAACTGCAGTTCTACTAGCACCACACACCTTAGCTCTCATTAAGCCAACAGATGACGGGTTGCACACAATTTTAGAAAACAAAATTCTGTGACTAGAATAGTCACGTTTCTTCAAGGGGCTTGCCCTTAGAATAAACATAAGTAGGTGATGTGAGCTGTATTGCCCCCCACCCCCATTAGTGGTTGCAGGGGGCTTGTAAATTAGGCAAACTCCATTTTCAGAATTCAAAATTCACCAACTGTGAAATATTGCACTTTGACAAACTTTGTTTAAACTGCATATACAGACAGAAAGAGAAAATTAACCTTGGAGTTTGTTTTCCAAGACACAATTAATGTCATGATTAGGTATCCAGTCAAAAGGTACAAAAAGGAAGGAATTAAAAGGAATTAAGGTAGGGTGGCACAATACCAGGGTAATCCTATGGGCTAGGCTTGTAAAGGCTCCAGGGCCATTAGCCTAGTACACAGCTATGAACCTAAAAGAACCCTGGTAGTAAATCTAAAAAATCTAAGCGTGAAGAGCATTTTCTACGTCTTCTCTTGGTCTGCCTTTCAAAGACAGAAGCAGTCTGAAATTTTCATGTGGGTTATCTACTATGTTAAGGTGGGAAAAGATCAAAGACAGAAACAAGTTAATTAGTTGTTTGTCTAAATTTGTTAAATGGGTGGAACATAGATCAAAAAAGACCACTTTTAGGTTCAGTCAGGAATACCACTATATATAAACAAGTGCAAGTTTGCAAAGGCTGATTAGTATGTTGTAGATGAAGGAAGGAAAAAAAAGAGAAAGGAAAGGGTATATGTGTGTCAAGGTGCTATGGATAATACATGGACAATAATTTAGTTTATTTGTATGAGAACAATGAGAAAGTAAGAATATACATCTCAAACTGTGCTTTATCTTGCACAGCATTTACAAGACGCCATTTTTTCAACATTCTTTTAGCTGGATAATGAATCTGTAGGAGGACAATGATCAAAGTCATATCGGAAGAGATTCCCACATTCTGGAAAACTTTGGCAAACTGGTCAGTACTGCAGAACTTGTTTCTAGTGATATAAAGGCAGGTGGTTTTGTATTACTGAGATCTCAGGCTGCAGCTGGGAGTTTATGTGGTTTATCTGTTGGCAGGCATGGTAAGTGGTCTTAGTATCCAGAAGTTGGTACTGCCTGATACAGAAAAAAAACCTACAACACTCATGATACTCATAAGCTTTGCAAACTATTTAATATGTCTAAGTTATTATTAGAAAAACAGACATACCACTCTGTGTCTTGGTTTGCTTAAGCTGATATCCATGTCTTCAGCACCAGAATTATCGCTAGGAGAACCTGAGCCATAGTCCATCATTTCTTCCTCTTGTTTTTTAAGGCCATCTGCTACTGACTGTATAGTTTTGGTCCATTCTTCTCTGCAACAAATACCGTGAATAATGTAGTGATATATTCAAAGAAATTATCAAAATGTTATTTCAGATTCATATAAAACAAATATAACAGTTGTTACTGATATATAATAAAATATACAACATGCCAGCAGATGTAGACCAGATGGTCTATTAAATCTCCCCAGGTATGCAAGCTAAGCTTTTCTAAGGGCACCTGTTCTCACTGCTGTCCACCATCATTCAGCCTTTATCTTCCTCCTCCTCACCCATGTTGATCATCCAAATTCACTCCTTACTGATACAGCACTTAAACAACTACATCCCGCATACTATTCCCTCTAGATGATACACATCTTAAATCATATTTTCAATCTTGCCTCCCACCAATACAAACTGCAACTCCCTTAGCATAACATATTCTTCTCACCACATTTCACTTTAAAATGGGCAGTTCATTAACTGTCAAGTAGCTGTGATGCTCCAAAACCCTTAGACTTTGTTCAGTTTGAACGTGCTCAAGAAATTCAGCTAGTCTCTATACAAACAGACCCACGTAATATGTTGGCTATTCTTTTTGCATCCACTTCACTTATTTGCTTAAACATCTTGACATTTTTGCAGCAAGCATAAGGAAACTACAGTTGTGTGAAAGCTTACCATAATGGTAGATGTCTTTCTCTTCACTGTTACAGTATTCCTTACGATAGAGGGATCTCCTTGCTAAGGGTAGCCCGATGTCCAGCCAGTATACCAAAGCATTTAGGTTGCTAAGGGTATGATGTGTGTCACACGTATGCTCTGCACATACAGCGTAGGGCATAAAGGTGACATCTGGACGTACCATCCTCAGAACTGAAATCCCCACTAGGAATGCCAGTCTAGGAATTAGAGAGGTACAAGGCGCATCCAGAAGGGAAAAGAACCAGGGGAAGGAGGGAGGGAGTAAATATTGCAACAGAAGAGAAGGATATTTACTGTTGTGGTAAGATTTTACCACAACTGTACTATGTCCTTCCATTTCACTGTTGCAGTATTCCTTACAAAAGGGAGAGTGCAAAACCTCATGATGGAGAGGAGGAGGAGGAAAAGGAGGAAGGACCAGCAGAGCCCTCTAGGAAGCCATGAAGGATGGCCTTAGCAAAACCAGCTCTAGCGCTGGATATCACATCCAACTGAGTGTGTTTGGTAACAGTATGCACAGAAGTCCAGCTAGATGACTCAAGAATAGAGTTACCTACAACCTTGAAAAAAGCACCAAAAGAAGCCACAGCCCTAGTACAATGAGCCTTAACTGAAGGATGGCTCTTGCCATGAAAAGAATAACAAAAAGAAATGGTTTTAGAAATCCAAGAAGAAACAGTTTGCTTGGAGACAGCCAATCATAAAGGATTTAGGATTAGAAGAAACAAAAACCTGATCAGACTTGTGTAAAGCTTTGGTCTTATCCAAATAAAATCTGTTGTCTATGCACATCCACACCATGCAAAACCTTCTCACTAGCAGACTGCAGAGAAAAGAAAAGTTGTCAACTGAATAGACTAAGACAACTCATTCACCTCTTTGGGCATAAAAGTAGTAGTATGAAGGGCCACCCTGTCATTACGGAAAACTAGAAAAGGGGGAATATCCATAAGGGCTTGAAGCTCAGACACCTGTCTGGCAAAAGGGCCAACAAAAGAACAGTCCTCAAGAACAATGATGTAAGGAAGCTGAAGCCACAGGCTCAAAAGGAGCCTGAATCAATTTCTCCAAAACAAAATTAAGATCCCAGGGAGGAGGGACAAGCTTCCTGGGAGGTCTAAAATGCTTAGTCTCAAATCTAGATGCTAAAGGGGGGGGGGTTCTAGAGGCAGACAAGCAGAAACAGCTGACAAGTGGGCCTTAATAGAAGAATAGCCAACCTATCATTGAGCAATTCACACAGATAATACAGAACCAAAGGAACAGCCACAGAAAGGGGATCCAGGTTACAAGAAAGACACCAAACAGAAAACCTCTTCAAGTAGGATTTCCTAGTAGTGGGTTTTCTGGTCTCCTGCAAGACCCTAAACCCATCCTTAGAAAAAAGGTATCCATACGGAATCAAAAATCTTCCTCCCACCAGTGTCAGTTGAAAAGTAGACAGGTGGGGATGGATAAGAGATCCCTTGTTTTGTGTGAGTAGGTCCACCCAGTGAGGTTACTTGTGATGATTACTGTTGGCTAACTGCAGAAGAGGAAACCAATGCTACCTGGGCCAAAATGGAGTCCAGCAAGATTTTAGGAGCATCCTTTTTTACCTTGAAAAGGACTTTTGGAATGACAGGAAGAGGAGGAAAGGTGTAAAACAAAATCACTTTCCAGGAAAAAGGGAGGGTGTCCACCTTCCAGAACAGAGGACATCGGGCTCGAATGCAAAAAAAAAGAGGAAGTTGTCTTTTCATAGAGGAGGCAAACAGATCTACTTGAGGAGCATCCCACTAGTGGACAATGTCCAGAAACCCATCCCTGTGAAGCATCCTCTCATGGGATTGTGATATGGACCTGCTCAGAGAGTCTGCCACAATGTTCTGACCTGAGGAATGTGAACTGTCTAAAGTGTCACTTGATACTGGATAGCTAGGCTCCCAAAACTTGAAGTGCTAACCTACACAGGAGATGAGATAGTCCCCCTTGTTTATTGACATACCACATCACTGTAGTATGGTCTTGTCAGTATCGAGGGGCCCTAGAATGAAGAGAGGATGAAATGCCTGAAGGGCCCAACAGAAGAGCTCTTATCTCTGACACACTGATGTGGTATTTTCCTTGATGAGGTGACTAGAAGCCCTGCACTTTTAGAGAGCCGAAGGAAGCCCCCAGTCCATGTCTGAATCATCTGTGAACAGCTCATAAGTGGTTAGTGAAGGTTGAAAAGGAAGCCCTGGGTTGAGGAACAACTTCCAAATATACCAATGAATTTCCAGCTTGAGACATGGAAAAAGAGGGACTATGAAAACTAGAGGGTGAGACTGCTGAAACCAGATTTAAGAAACTACCGAAGCTTTCTCATATGGAGTTTGGCTAGAGGGGGCATAGGAATGTAGGAATGGTAGAAGCCATGAACCCCAGAGCTCTTAGAAATTCCCTGGTTATAACTGAGGCCAGAGGAAGAACAGTTTGAAAGAAGGCAATGCAAGTTAAGGCCTTGGGAGGAGGCAAGGATGCCATCATTGGAAAATTCTGGATCCTGCATCCCAGAAATACATAATCTTGTGAAAGAGTCGGAAAAGAGTTTTGGAAATTTATAGTGAACCCCTGGGTTGTTTGCAGGAGGGAAATGGCAAACTGAAGACGCTGCAGAAGAATCTCTGGAGAGGATGCTTGAAAAAGTATGTCATCCAAGTAGGGAAAGACCTGTAACCTCTTTAGCCTACAAAAAGCAATCACAGGAGCAAGACATTTTGTAAATACCCTTGAGGAGTACAGAGGTCAAAGGCAAAGCAGACAACTGAAAATGCCAGGAAGCAACAGAGAAACGTAAAAACTTCCTTTAAAAGAGGATGAATAGGGATATGAAGATAAGCATCCTTGAAGTCCAGAGAAATGAGAGAAGCCTGAGGAAGCAGCATAAGAAACAAGGTCTAAAGGGACAACATCCAAAAGGAAGGGATATTCAGAAAGGTGTTTAAATGGGACAGATCCAGAATGGGTCTCCAACTGCTCTCTTTCCTGGGGACCAAAAACATTCTGGAATAAAACCCCTCCCTTTTGTGAAACGAACTTCCTGAATGAGTTCCCTGAGTTATGCGACCCTGAAACACCTCTGGAAAAAAGGCTAGTTGTTCCAGAGGTGGGTTGAGGAATGCCCATGAAAGGGGGAAGAGATTTCCACACCATGTAATACCCTTGGTGAATAATGGAAAGAACCCAGGAATCTTGAGTAATATTTACTCAAACAAGAAGAGACAGGGAAAGATGAAGAGAGAGAGAAATGTGGTCGAGAAGTACAAGCTAGTCAGACAACACCTGTTTTTTTCATTGAAAGGAGATTTCTGT
Source organism: Protopterus annectens (assembly GCF_019279795.1). Lineage (NCBI taxonomy): Eukaryota > Metazoa > Chordata > Ceratodontiformes > Protopteridae > Protopterus > Protopterus annectens. The sequence goes on from NC_056737.1 coordinate 669,562,568, forward strand.
GTAGTAGTAGTCTGGGTAGCTTAAGGCGGAGACAGTTATCCACCCTTATTACCTTTGAGTGGGATGAGACTGCCTACGAACAAAAAAGTTGGCTTATTAGGGTAATTCCTTTGGAATTTAGGCACAGGAGAAAGAAAAATATGTTTCAGCTCTTGTAAAGCCTTACCCTTTACTTGTAGGGACTTAAATAAATCATCATCAGCAGCACCACCACACAAACGCTTGCCATCCAGAGGAGCATCAATCAAGTCCGCCTTAAATCATCAGGCAGAGGCTGAAGTCTAAGCTAGGAATATCTCATCACAGAGCCAAAGGCAGCAGCCCTAGAGGGAGCATCTGCTGCATCATAGCTGCATTTAATAGAATAGCATTCCACCTGAGAGGAAGTCCCCAACAAGGAGAGGGCAGAAGTCTTCCCCTCAGAAACAGGAAGGCCAGAAATAACACGACAGGCCACAGAAAGAAAAGCCGAAATATACCTAGTCATATGGGTATGATAACAGACAGCCTGAAAAGCAAGGGTAGCAGAGGTATACACCTTACCTGGCCTTTCCACAGCCCTGCTGTCCCTTATCAGGAGGAAGCAACTTTGTCAAAGGCAGCAACTTAGATGGCTTGTCAGATGCCACAGACACCATAGGAGAGTCATCAAATGGGCACCAATAGAGAAATTTGCAATCATCAAGTACCTTATAAAACTTATCAGAATTTTTGGGGGCAGGGAACTGGGAATCATGAGACCGAGATGCAGTACAGGAGGAACAGAAGGCCTAGGAGAATCCTTTGCAGAAGCTCATAATACCTTTTCTGAGCCTCAGAAACCTGGGCACAATCCCATTTTAAAAATCCATCATTCTGGAAATTGTTTCCCCAGAGGAAATCTCCTCAAAAGGAGTGTCAGAACTAGTGGAATCCTCCTCAGAACCACAGTCTAATGGACGAAGAATCTGGAAAGAGTAAGCAAGGGATTCCTCATTCGAACCTTCCTCCTCCAAGGAATTCTGGCCCCTGGGTCTCAAGAGGAGCAGAAGACCAGACACTTCTTGAGGGGCGTCAGGGCCATAAGGCCATTGAACAAATCCTGAATGAAATTCCACCACCCTGAGGGTTCTTCGGAGCAGGAGGAACATGCTTTGTTTTGTGTTTCTTCTTTAAAGGGATGTCCGCCTTATGAAATGTAGAAGGTTCAGCTCCCATATGGTACTCTACAAAAGTAGTCAAGACATCCTCCCTAACCAAAATCTGAGGAACCCCCCCCCCCCCTTTGGTAATAATCAGCCACAGTTCCCTCTGAACATCCAAAAGGGACATCTGTAAAGCCTCCACGGACATGTGTGATGTCAGTTCCACTCTGGCCTTCCAAGTGGCCGTGGTAGAAGAATCCAATGAAAGGGCCAGGCAATCCTCCATGCTTTCACTAGCCTCAAGAGAGACATCCAGCAGATATGGCACAGCCAAAGAATCATACCTACCTTTTTTGGTCTTTTTCTTTGCAGATGGCTGACCTTTGGAGCAATTAAGTTCCTTCCATGATGTCTTTCACTAAACGTTTAAGATGCTGGTTCTCTAAATATATGGACAAATAGGTTAGCTAACCAAGGAGAGTCTTTGGGACAAAAGCCTGACAAACAGAACAGGATATATGGTTGTGGAAAGCACCGAGACAAAATAAACACTGCTCATGATGATCTTTACAGGGAATCTGTCTCCCACATTGGCATTTACCCTTTCATGATGACATGAACCCCATAAGCAACAAAACAAAAGGAAAGAGATAAGAGTAAAAACCTCAACACTGCACTTATCTGAAAAACAGCTTGGTGAACCAGCAAATGGAACGAACATTCAGACCGTTATCAAGATGGCATTTGGACTGACGGCAAAGAAGTTCTGAGGATGGCACATCCGGACGTCACTTTTATGCCCTATGCTGTACGAGGGGAGCATGTGTGAGAGACAAGGTATACCCATAGCAACCTAAAGGCTTTGGTATACTGGCCGGACATTGAGCCGCCCTTGGGAGAGGATCCCCTCTATTGTAAGGAATACAGCAACAGTGAAAAGGAAGGACATCCTCTACATATACTATTATATCTAGGCATCAGTGTCTCAACAGGTATCGCACGTTTCCTTCATTACAAAAGACTGTAAAGATGTGGATTTCACTCCTCTAACAAGTGCCCAGATTCACTCTGCAATACTGACATTGTAGTGCATCATAAAGGACGTGATGCATTCATGAGATAATGCCTTTCAGATGAGATGATAAACTAAGGTCCTACTTGCCCGAGTTAGTAGTAGCTCAAGTGCTTGTGACAGATCTTCTGGAACTTAATGAAAGAATACAGGAATTTCAAGAATCAATGACTATATTTCCTATTAGCATACGCTATACTGAACAGAATTAACTTGGGCAACAAAAAGTAAATAAAAACTGTTTCTGGTGCAGCAAGATAATGCTATTTATATTTTACTTTGCTGCAAAGCATGGTCAACATAACAGCAGTTATAGTTACAACCTACCCCACATGACATTCCAGGAAAGAAGGAGCAAGCAGAAAGAGCATGTATTACTGCTACATAGATAACAGAGTATTACCACTATTACACATAAGCCACTACATTTCTATTGTAACAGCAGACACTGGAAACCTCTACTCGCTGTAAAAATATGTCAACTAGATATTACAGACAGTGCCTTAGCTTGATATGAACTATGAGATAGTGCAGTTTTGGAAATCAATATTAATTAAATGTCTTCATAAGTTATGATACTTTGTTTACATAGAATGCTTTACTACTGTGTACATATCCTAGTCAATATGCCAGATATCATTCCAAGGGTGTGGGCATAGTGATGACTACTTCTCAAAGTCTTAGCATAAGAACTCTAGACAAAATAAAGGGAGAGCAAAAACTCAAAATTAAAGACAGATTTTTAAATATTGATCTTCCCCAATATTGGAGATTGCTAGACTAAAGTACAGTTGTGCAAGTCCTACTTAATCATAACAGCAGAAGTTTGAATTTCTTCACTGCTGCAGTAGCCTATATGTAGTGCCCAGCCAAGGATTTGTCAAAGCTCTAACTCCTCCACTTCTCACTCATTCTGGCTGCTAATGTAATGCACCCCTTTTTTGAGGGAAGTAAATCAGTAGCCATATTGGGGTAAATGTTACAGATTTTACTGCCCCAAGAAAGGAAGGAAAATTCATCCTGAGCCAACAACCAACAATAAATAGCTACCATAAAAATTATCCAAACAACAATAACTGTAATAAAGGAGGTTGTGTTCCACCTCAACTACCTACCAGGGGATGGTGGAAGGGTGTGGCTACTGCAGCAGTGAAGAAATTCAAACATCTACTGTAATGGGCAAGCATGACTTCTTAGCCAATCTGTACTATGTTCTCACAGCTGCAGCAGCCTATGGGCAAATACCCAATGCTTACCCTAATTGGCAGGAGGAAGTATAATGGTCTTAGGTATTTGACAGCAAAGCATGTCCTGTACCTAGAGAAGGAATCTAGTTTTTAGTGCTTTACGAAGGTATAAACAAAGGACCAAGTTGCTGCTTCTAGAATACTTCAAGTCCATTCCTTTCCAATATGCCATCAAGGAGGACAATGCCCTGGTAGAATTTGCCATAATTTTGTCTGGAATAGTTATACCATTGTGGGAATAGCAAAAAAAAAAAACAATAGTAGAAGACAACCATCTGGATATAACTTATTTAGACACAGGTTGGTCTTTCTTTGTCCTACTGTTGGAAACACAGGTCTTCCTACAGGACTTTGTTCTGTCAAGGTAGTACCTGAGGCTGCTTGTGCACATTCATGCATGCAGAATTTGTTCTCCTTGTTTCTTAGCTCTAGAAAGAAAACTGGGAGACTGATTCAAGGTACACTCAAACAACTTTACACATGAATGAATGATTACCAAGTAATGTGATCCTATCCTTGTAGGGAAACCAGACAGGGTTCGCTTGCAACTCAGATGTTCACTTTGCAGCTGTCAGAACAAGTAAAACAGTTTTCCAAGTAAAGAACTGCAAGTCAGCCTGAGAGGTCAATTCAAAGGAGCCTGACAGGCCACTTCAGAGAGAGTCAAGGTCGGTTTCTCTAGAACAAAACTAAGATCCCAAGGAGGAGGAAGAATATGAATGCAAAGGGGTCTCGTGCAACACTTCTTTCAGAAAATTACCAAGAAGAAAGAGGAAGACCCATAAGAAGAATCTGATGTGGCAGCTTCCATCAAAGTGCATTTTGCACAGAATAAGTCATTTTTAAGTAGCTTACACAAATATTTAAGAACCAGAAGTGTTACTTCCCTTTTGGAACCCCTGCAATTGGCAAAGCACCAAGAAAAAAAATCACTCACTAATGAAACGTTGCAGTCTTGAACAGTCAGAGAATGCTGAAAAGCCAATTTCCAAGCCATCACTGTCAACTGGCATACAGGTTATGACCCTGCACCCCCCATGTTTGGTGAGATACTACATCCACTGTGGTACTGTCTGTAACCACCTGTAAAGTGCTCGGAGTGCATAGACTGTGTAAAGATTTCAAAGCATGAATCTCTGCTACCATTTCCTTGATGTTTGTGCGCTTTGGTCTGTTCAGTCTCTCACAGATTTTGCACTTTTACTCCCATGGAAACTGCATCCCAAGCATAATCTGAAAAGTTGGTTTGGACAGATTGAACTAACATTGGAAGACAGAAAGGGATTCCTAGAATGGCAGCCCTCCACCCCCACATTTCTTGCCTTACAAACCAAAGCAGAGGGATCTGAAAGGTGAAGGAGTATAGGCACTGGGTCCAATAATTTTTGGGTAGCACTGGATTTATCTTGTGTAATCTGGTAATTGGTATCATAAGTATCATGGATGCCATGAGCCCTAGAATGCTAAAAATTCACTTGCAGGAGCCTAAAGCTCTTGCGAAAAGCTCAAAATCACCAGCTGGTATATTATTACCTTTTCTTTTGGAAGGAAAGCCTTTTGCTTGAAAGTATCTATCAGATACCTCAAGAAGACAATTTTGTGAGAAGGTGCAAGACAAGAGTTTTATAGGTTCACTTGAAATCCCAGATCTGACAGAAGGTTGGACACCTTTTTTTTTTAAGGACTCCAAACATCTGACAGAAGACTCCACAAAAATAAGCAAGTCACTTAAAGAAAAATGTGGATGCCCTGTAATATGCAGTGAGCCATCACTGGGGCTATATACTTTGTGAACACTCAAGGTGCAGTGGAGACCCCCCCAAAGGGAAATACAGAGGACTGAAAATGTGATCCAGATACAGTAAAACTTAAACATTTACTGAAACTGTGAGCACTGGGTATGTGATGGTAAGCATATTTGAGATCCAGAGTTACCATAAAAGGCAATGGTCTGAAAGCAGTGCAAGCACCGACTATGAAGTCAACAACTTGAATTTTGGAGCTTTCACAAAGATTGGGATGACGTATCTAACTCAGGACTCCACACATGCTTCAACTTTGGTACCAAAAATATCCTGGAACAAAAACATTTTCCCGTGTGATTTTCAGTCACATGTTCTAGAACCCCTGCTTCTAACATATGTTGTAGCACTGGTGGAAACATGTCTATCTGGTTGATGGATGGGAGGGACCTCTCCTGAGAGGAGGAGTCAACCTACTGTCAAATGAATCCTTCCTGAATCACCTTCAATACCCATTTATTTGAAATAGTCTGACTCCAGGCTAAGGGGTTGAGTGTCAGTTGGTGTAAGACAGGTTGGGAAACTGGGCCAGGAGGTGTGGGTAGGGGATCAGATTCCCAGTGCAGCCATTCATTAGCTGGAGCTTGACTCTTTTTGAGAAAGTTGCTTATTTTATTTTGTTTGGAAGAGTTATCTTCCCATTTTCTCTGGGGGTCCTGCTTGCTATTAGGCTGGGATTTCTACTTGTTCTGTCCTCTAAGGGATTGAGAGGCTGCCTTGTTAGGGTAGAACCTGGGTACCTGAAAAAAACTTACAACAGACTTCATTTATCAATTTACCAGTATCATCCCATTATTTTTTTTCCAAGATCTGTGAAGCCACAGGCCCAAATACTAGATCCAGGTTACAGTAGAATTAAGAATTTCAGACTTCAAATCTTCAGAAAAAAGTTCTGAATGCACATCCAAACAAATCTTACCACCACTGAAGAAGCAGAAGCTCTAAACACATTATCAGCACAATCATGCACACTTCTCACAGCATGTTTAGAAACTTGAGTCAAGTTAGAAACAATCGCATTTAAATATGGCAGGTCATCTGGATAAAATGAACCAGCAAATTATTGCAAACTGTAAGCACATTTTAACACAAACTTCCACATATTGCCCTGACAACTCAGGATCATAAAAGCTAACATAGTACAGGCAAACAGTCTATTACCTTTGTTTTTCTACCACTTACTCTTCTTAAAAGAGGGTACCAGGTCAAAGAAAGACAAAAATGTGTTGTTAGCTGTTGCTGCTGGAATTGTTGCAGCAAGGTCAGCTGAAAGTTGAGAGCAAAGCAATTTAAAATCTGGACAGACCCTATTACTGCTGATCAGCTTTTTTTTTTGGAACCACAGCTAGCAGGTCAAGTGCCTTGCAGTCAGTTTTAAAAGTATCTTCAAGAACTTACAAAATGGAAGGAATAGGTGCAGAATTAGGAATCCAGTCTTCTAAAAGATCATAAAATATGACCACTTCTGGGGGAGCCTGTGTTTGCTCCCAAGCTGAAATATCCCCATGTCTAGCAACAGCCTCAGCAAAAGAAAAAAATGTCTAGGATTAACTTCAGGTTCACTACCTGAAGTGCTAGAGTTCTAGGTGATGGATTCCTGGGGAGAATCACCTATTGTCTCTGTCAGAATCCGCATACTCTAAAAACATACTGCTCTCTGGCATTACCTGCGCTAGAACTATGAAAAGGCAAACAGCTCAAAGGACTGACGGCTGCAAAGCACTTTGCTAAGATATACCATCTGACTTGTACACAAACAACCTAATCATCTGCTCTGTAACGAAGTTTTTTTTTTCCAGGAATATCCCTTGCTAGGAGAATGGTCAGGGGACAGTCTACTGTCCCTGGCAAGAGGTATTTTTTCCCATACAAACCCTGTAGCTAAACCTATGAGACGGTGCAGAAAAGTTCTAAGCCAGACCAAGAATGGAATGACGTGGAGCCATGAAACTTAACTTATTCGACATTCTCCCCGAAGTTCAACACACTTGGCACATCGTGTTGGAAGTTTCTGTAACCCTGCCAAAAAAGTCTGAATTCTGGTCAGTAAAATACTGCCCTGCTGCTGCAATCACCTCTGAATCACTTAAAAATGGCTGCCCTTTCAAACTCTTTTTAATGTTTGGAAATGGGAAATAGTCAGATGGAGCAAGATCTGGTGAGTAGGGTAGATGGTCTACACACTCAAACCCCAGTTTCATCAAAACATCCATCATTTTGCCAGCCTTGTGAACAAGTGTATTGTCTTGCAAAAAGAGAACTTATTTCTGCAGCTTTCCCTCTACTTTTTTCTTTCAATGCCTCCTTTAATTGGCACAGCAAGTTATAGCAGTGTTCTGCATTAACTGTTTGACCCCTTGGAAGATAGTCATTACATCTTCCTGATCCCAGAACACTGTGGCCATGCCCATTCCCGGTGACTTTATGGTCTTGAACTTCTTTGGCCTCGGTGAACCTGAGTGTTGCCATTGCATGGACTGTTTTGTCTCAGGATCATAGTGGTGTAACCATGTTTCATCAACAGTTAACTAGTCATTCCAAAAAGTTATCACCAGCTCGACGAAAAAACAGCAAAATCAACTTGAAGTATCCACTCGACATCTTTTCTCATATGCAGTCAAACATAGGGGCACCTACTTGGCTGACAGGTTCTACATACTCAGGTATTTATGGATTATAAACCAAACACATTCCCTGAATATCTGTAGTGTCTCAGCAATTGTTTTAGCCGATATTCACTGATCTGCCAAAATCAGGTCATGGACATGGTCAACAATTTCAGGAATTGACACCGTTTGAGGCCTACCAGACCTTGATGCATCTTTGGTCTCGAAATCTCCACACCGGAATTTTGCACACCACTTCTTCACAGTTTAGTAAGGAGGGCACCTGTCCTTCAATGTCTGCATTATACATTCAAGGATTTCCTTTCTTCCACAGGAACAGGAACTTCATGACTGCTTGGAGTTCCACACTTAAATTCCACACTTTTCGTTGACATGGTTGAAACATGAAACATTGTGAAAACATAGCATTACGATTTTGTAAATTAGGACTTCACAACATGAAATAACCCTCTTTTCAGTTAGAGGCAAAATAACACTCAGATTTTAGAACGTTAGCCAGGCTTAGAACTTTTGAGCAAGCACTCGTACACCAGAGGGAGCTGAGGCAATATACAAGTGGTTTGTGGAACAATCTTGGAACACGCCAGACTCACTAACCATACGCTGAGGCAATTGTTTTACTTTTTTTTCTTTTTAGGTACAAACTGAGTGGAAGAAGCAGGACTGGGAACATTACCTATACTTTAGCCAGAGAAGAAATCTGATTACTGGTACTGTTAGCCCGATAAAACTGGGGAAAAAATAAGTACCCACTAGTAAAGCACCAAGCACACTTTCCTTCCTCATACTAGTAAACCCAATTAGTACAGTGAAAATTGTGTCACCAAACCTTAAACATTTAGTCAGAAATATCACAGAACATTTATTACCTTAGAAATGAGAAAACATTCTAATTCTGCTATAAAAGTAACAGGCGGGAAAACACTCTCCAACTGTAAAAGCATTACCCAAATACTTAAAAGTGATTTGGTCATCAAAATGTTCTTACCTTTGCAAAGTAGTGCACAACGTACCGCACATTTATATAGCATTATAAAAGGTGCCTGACAGTTCCTTTTGATGGTGGAAAGGCTTTTTATATCACTGCCTTCCCTAATATCATGCCAATGAACTTAAATGTAAACTTTAACCTCAGTGACATCATGGTTGTCAAAAGCATGAAGCGTCTTCATAGACTTTAATGGGCCACTGTTGCACATGCGCGGAGGTGCAGCAAGTGGCCCAGCACAAACTGAATACAGTGCAAAAGTGCACTTTGCCTACAGTGACATCATGATGGACCACAGCAGATTTATTTAGGCCATGGCTTTATAAAAAGTTTACAAAGCTTTTTATTACAAAACAGTCCAAATAAGTACTAAATTATAACATAGATGTACTGCGCCACTTAATTCTCTAAATGTCGCAATGTACCTAGGAACATAATCAAATCACATTAATATTGGACATAAAAATAAGAAAAATGCTTCATTTTTATCAAATGATGTATACAAATCAGTGTACACAAAGATTACATATCCCTCATTCTGAAGGAGGTATGGGGGCCTTCCTTAGAAAGTACAGTTTTGTACCTACCATAAATGTAGATGTTCGAGTGCTAATACAGCTGCAGTAATCACAGATGGGTTCTCTGCCGTCAGGCGGTCCCTCGGTCAGCCGAATTCCAAAGTCTTGGTCCGGCGTCAGTTGTTGTCGCTTTCTCTTCTGACGTCAGTGAGGCCAGAGTATATAAGACACAGCCGACGCCATGTTCTTCAGTCTTTATTGCCCCAGATGTCAGGTGCCCCCAGAAGGAAGGCAATACATAAACTATGCTTATATGTATATATATATATATATATATATATATATATATATATATATATATATCTATCTATCTATATATATATATATATATACAAGCAATGCAATATAATCCAAAGTAAGTGGTAGCAAGCAAATAAAACATAGCAGGATAACCCAGTCAGGTAGTATGAAGAGGTTGTTAGGCCCCATGTCTTTACCAAGTGAGGAAGGAGGGAGGGAAACCTGTACTGCAGCTGCATTATCACTCGAACATCTACATTTATGGTAGGTACAAAACTGTACTATGTTCATCGTGCATACAGCTGCAGTAATCACAGATGGGTAGAGTCCCAAAGCTATGTACAGGGTGGTGGGTACTAGGAGGAACTGGGTTGAGCCAGAATGGCCTGCAAAACAGCAGTGGCAAAGCCTGCTCTTGTTCTGGAATATAAAGGCAAGTGGTAGTGTTTTGTGAAGGTATGTACAGAACTCCAAGTGGCCGCCTCCAAAATATATTTGGTAGGAACTCCTCTGAGGAAGGCTGTAGAGGTAGCTGTGGCCCTGGTGGAGTGTGATCTGATACCTGTAGGAACAGATTTCCCATGATAGGAGTAACAAAACCGTATGCAGTGGCCTATCCACTTTGAAATAGTCTGTTTTGTAACTGGCTTCCCTTGAGCCCCTACAGCATAGGACACAAAGAGTTGTTCTGATTTCCTGAAGGCCTTTGTTCTGTCCAAATAATAACGTAGCTGCCTATGGATGTCTAAGGAGTGTAGCAGCCTTTCCCCTTTGTTTTGAGGATTGGGGTAAAAGGTAGGTAGGTGTATGGCTTGATTTAAAGCTACCCTGGATACCACTTTAGGCATAAATGATGGGTTGGTACGAAGGGAAACCCTGTCCTGATGGAAAATGAGAAAGGGCTGCACTGCCATGAGGGCCTGTAGTTCAGAAACCCTACGAGCTGAAGTGATGGCCAGAAGGAAGGCTGTTTTCCAGGTCAAATATTGCAAATCTGTTGTGGCAGCTGGTTCAAAAGGAGGCAATGTTAATTTTTCTAGTATGCAATTAAGATCCCAGGCTGGTATCGGTTGCTTCCTTGGTGGTCTGATATTCTTAGCCCCTCTGAGGAACTGTCGTAAGAGTGGGTGAGAAAATAAAGGAGGATCCGTGTTCAATTCTGCAGAAATGGCTGAGGCGTGGATTTTTATGGAAGAAAATGAAAGTCCACTGTTCAGCAGCTCCGCTAGGTACTGTAATACCTGAGGCAAGTTCAGTTTTCTAGGGTCCTGGCCTCTTTTCTCATTCCAAGAGTGAAACAGCTTCCATTTTGCGGAGTAAGCTTTTCTAGTAGATGGCCTTCTGGCTTCCAAAATGACATCCTGCACCTCCTTGGAGAGTAGGGTCTGTCGTGGTGTTAAGGAATTTTCCATGCAGCGAGATTGAGTGTTTTCAGCTGACTGTGAAGAGTTTTGTAGCTGCGCTGAGTCAGCAGAAGAGGCATTAGAGGCAGGGGCCATGGAGGAGTATGTGTTAGGCTCCTCAGGAGTGGGTACCAGTGTTGCCTTGGCCAAACTGGAGCAATCAGTATCATCTTCGGTTTGTCTGTTCTTGCTTTCAAAAGCACCTTGGGCAGAAGAGGCAGAGGTGGGAATGCGTAAACTGTCCATGGTGTCCAACTGAATGAAAGGGCGTCCACTCTCCACCCCCTTTGGGTGAAAGGCCTTTGAACAAAACTTTTCCAATTGATGATTCCTGTGGGAGGCAAAAAGATCTATGTCTGGCCTCCCCCATGCTTGGATTATTTCTGCAAACACCTGAGGATGTAACTTCCATTCGTGTGGATCTGTCATTTTTCTGCTTAGATTGTCTGCCAGTGTGTTTTCCAATCCTGGCAAGTACTGTGCTTGAAGTTAGATTTGTCTTTCCAGAGCCAAGTTCCAAAGAGTCATGGCTAGTCTGCACAAGGGGTATGAATGTGTTCCTCCTTGTTTGTTTATGTACCACATTACCGTGGTGTTGTCTGTTCTCATCAGTAATTGTCCTGGATGCAGGAAGTCCTTGAAAGCTGTAATTGCATTTATTACTGCTAGCATTTCTTTTTGATTGATGTGAAGGTGCTTCTCTTTTTGGGACCATTTGCCCTGAATGCACCTGTCCGTCATGTGAGCCCCCCAGGCGTAGTCTGAGGCGTCTGTGGTAATGACTTGCTTTGCTTGAGGCTTGCAGAAAGGGAGGCCTGTGTTTGCTTGACATGCTTGGGCCCACCATAGAAATTCCTTTTGCAAACATGGAATTATTGGTATTATTGTTTCCAAACTGTGACTGTGTTGAGACCATAGGTTTTTTAGGTACCATTGAAGTTTCCTCATATGCAACTTTTTAAATGGGGTTAAAAGAATGCAAGATGCCATGAATCCCAGAGCCTGCAGGATTTTCCTTGCAGTAAGCCTGGTACTTTTTGCTAGTATTTTGAAGTACTGAGATAGTTGCCCCTGTTTTTCTGGCGTTAGGTAGGCCATCTGGGTGTTTGTGTCCAAGTTGGCACCCAGGAAAGTTATTTTCTGAGATGGTGTTAGCCTTGATTTCTCTTTGTTGATTGTATATCCCAGAGAAAGCAGTAACCGTGTCACATATGCCAGATGTTCCAGAAGTATGGTCTTGCTGTCCACTTGGATCAGGCAGTCGTCCAGATAAGGGTAAATTTGTATCCCTTGAAGTCTGCAGTAGGCAATTACTGATGCCAGGCACTTTGTGAATACTCTGGGCGCAGTAGATAAGCCAAAGGGCAATGCAGAGAATTGATAGTGGATTGAATCTGCAAGAAATCTGAGGTATCTTCTGCAGCTTTGTCTGATTGGGACATGCAGGTATGCCTCCTTGAGGTCCAATGTTACCAGCCAAAACTCCTTGCCCAGCATGGGAAAAAGTTGCTGTAATGTGAGCATCTTGAATTTTGGTACGAGTAGAAATGTGTTCAGGATGGATAAGTCCAAAATGGGTCTCCAGTCGGTTCCTTTCCTTGGTACCAGAAAAAGTCTTGAATAAAATCCTTGACCTTGTTGGTGAGTAGGTACCTCTTGAATAGCTCTCATGTTTATGAGCTTTGAAATTTGCAGTTGTGCCTCTGCCCTTTGATTTTGTGGCAGGTTTGGCATGCCTCTCATTTCTGGAAGAGTGTGAAATTGAAATTTGTAGCCTCTGTTTATAATGTCCAGGATCCATTTGTCTGTTGTGACAATATGCCAATTGCTTGCAAATAATGCTAGTTTCCCTCCCAAAGGTGCTGCCAGCTGAGACATGCTTGGCATGGAGATGAGGGAGTTATTGGTTTTGCTTCCTGTATTGTTGTGCACTGTCTTCGCCACCTCCTGGCGCTGGAGTTTGCCATTGTCGGCCTCTATATGATCCTTGTGATTACCCTCTGCCCCTTGTGCATTTGTATCTACCTCTTTGGGGCTGGTCAGTGGTTGGAAAGGACCAGTTTTTTGAAGGCCAATTTCTGCTAAAACGTGGTGGTTGAACCTGTAAGAAGGCTTTGACAGTTTGCATAGATTTGGCTTTTTCTTCCATTTTCCGTAGTATCTCCTCAGCATTAGTACCAAACAGCACATCCTTTTGTAAAGGAGCATCTAGAAGTTTAGCTTTCACATGATCAGGTAAATTTTGTTCCCTAAGCCAGGCATGTCTGCGAATGACTGATCCTGTAGCCGCTCTACTTGAGGCCTCTAGGGCATCATAACCACATTGTAAGGTGTGTTTACCCACTTGTTCTGCACTATGCATCATATCCTGTAACTCCTTTAAATCTGGTTGTTCAGGTTGAGACATTTTGTTCCTTAATTGTGATAACAGGAACTGTTGATATTTAAGCATATGAAACTGACAATTTAAAGCCCTCATGGCTAGGGTGGCCGAGGTATATACCTTTTTACCCCACCTTTCTAAAGATCTTGATTCCCTTTCTGCAGGAAGTGGGTTCTTGGCAGTGGAGGCCTTCAATCCCTTGGGGCCTTGTGAAATGGTTTCAGGGTCAGCATTATGGTTTTTGAAGAGAAATTGGTGAGAGCTGGGTACTCTGTAATACCTATCAGGTTTGACTGGTGCAGGAGGCAGAGAATCCGGGTTAAGACAAGCCTCCGAATAGACATCATCCAATATGTCCAAAACAGGGGGTATAGCCAGAGGTCTGTGTTGAGGTAACAAAAGAAATTCCCTAAGTCTTTTTTTGGAATCTGAAAAGTCTTGGCCTTCCCAATGGAAGTGTTCCCTCAAGGTGTGTAAGGTTTCCCCAAAGGAAAAATCCTCAGGGGGGGATACAGACGGAATGGACTGTTCTGCGTCCGAATCCTCAAAAGGAGAGTAAGAGTGTTCCTCTGCATCAGAATGTTCTGATAAAATGGATCCCTGATCAGAAGAGGGAGAATCTTCCTCCACTCTGGGTCTCTTGTCTGGAGGGGGTTGAGAACCTCTGATAAGAGTAATTAAATCCTCAGCCATTTTAAGCATCTGTTTTTTAGGCATGGGACCTGGAGATGGGCCCTGTGCAACAGGCCTCATGGGATGACTGGCTGCTTTGGATTTAGTAAAGGCCTTAATTGAAAAAGAAGATGAGGGCCTAAATACACCATGGGTGGAGGTGGACCTGTCCACATTAGTAGGCTCAACATTAACTGAGGCTTCGGTTGTAGTCTGGGAAAGGGCCGAGGACCCAGCGGTCTCGGGTACAGAGGACACCGCCAAAGGAGTGTCGTCGGTAGTCAGGGACTGCAAAGGCGTCTCGCTGAGAACCGGACCACGTGTAGCCTGTTTTGGCATCGTGTCGGTCCTTTTCCTTGCGTTTTTTGGATAAAACGGTAGTTGGAGTGTCCGACGACATTTTATAATCAAAAGCTTTACCAAAGTAGTGCTGGGCGAACTCTGCCCGACGCTTAATAGTGCGTTTACTGAAGGTAGCGCAAAAGCGACAGCCCGAGACGTCGTGGCCTGGGCCCAAACAAGGTATGCAGAGGGAATGGAAATCCTTATGCGGTATTTGCTTCCCACAAGAAATACAATTATTAACTTTTTCTGACATCGGTCTGAGGCAAGAAAAGTTTCAACGGGTACTTAGCTTTAATGAAGACTTCGGTTTCCAAAATATTCGTAATTCAGGAGCTGGCCGACCGGCACTTGCGAACTGCTTCTGCTTCGGGCACCGCGCGGCAAAAAAGACTGAAGAACATGGCGTTGGCTGTGTCTTATATACTCTGGCCTCACTGACGTCAGAAGAGAAAGCGACAACAACCGACGCCGGACCAAGACTTTGGAATTCGGCCGACCGAGGGACCGCCTGACGGCAGAGAACCCATCTGTGATTACTGCAGCTGTATGCACGATGAACATCTGCTTACATGTACATATCTGCAATCGTGGGACTGCACAAATACCTGTTGACCTCACCAGAGCCAAACACAGAAAAATTTTTAAAACATAAGTCATCGAAGACAACTTCCCTGCTTTGTTTAGCAGAAGCATAATGGTGTCAAGTGGAAATAGAAATCAAACCAGAAGCTGACAAATATCTATTTTATTTGCATTTGTTCAAGTTTTACTGTAGATTCTTCAATTCCAAATATTTGTACACTCTCTCCTGCTCAAGTTCCTTTATATCACATTCCTGTCAAAGAATGCTTCCTTTGTGCTTCAGTTTTCCTGCTTTAAGTGTTACTTCTGCAAATTTATCAAGACCAAAAGTAGAAGAATATGATGAGAAGACAAGAAATATGAAAAAAGCATAAATATTACTTTAAGTACAGAAAACCCCTGAGACAACCTCATATTGATCAGGATTTGATGCAGGAATGGTTAAGTAGAGGTGAAAGTAAAATCAAAAGATGAAAGGTCAATATTGGTGGCTCAGGACAGTGGACTACATACACATTAGTTCACAAAATCCACTGAACATGTGGGAGATTAGACAAATGCACGTTCTGTAAGATGGAACTAGAAACAGTTACACATGTTTTTGGTGGGTATGACACTACTGGCAGAGGGCCTGTATCCTGAAAGGCATAATATGGCAAGGCTGTTGCACTGGGATTGTGCTAACATTACAATACTGAAATAGAGACATGAGCCACAAAGCATTACAGAGAATGATAAAGTTTAGATCACATAGGACCACCCATTACCAACAGTTCAGAAACATATGCAAGAAAAACAGATTATCCATGAAAAGAAAACAAAAGCACTTCTCTTTGAAAATGTTACACCCAGTGATTACAGTGCCTTGCATATAGAGACGCACAGTCATAAAATACCAAGATTTGAGGGAAGAAACGACAGCAGTGTGGAAGAAGGATACACAGTTCCAATAGGAGTAGCAGCAATGGGTCTCAAAAAAAAATTACTGTTGTATTTAGACAGACTACTAATACATACAACTCCGTATGAATTGCATTGTAAAGCTGAAATCCATATTGTGGGTGCTGTGAAGAGCACTTTTGGTTAAACAATGAAACAATACTAATGTCATGAACTTCAATCATACCATGACTTATAAAATGGAGTCCATTCCCATCAGGGTATTGGAAACTTAAGAGACTTAGAGAAATTAAATCAAGTGAAGCAGCTGTGTTGTGATGTACTTAAGCTTTTACCAGAAAGTACAGTTGTGTACCTACCATAAATGTAGATGTTCGAGTGTATTCACTGTTGCAGTCATTACTCTTGGGTTATCCTGCTGGCAGGCTACCCACAGTCGGCCTGAATTCCAAAGTCCTGGTCTGGCGTCGGTTGCTGTCGCCTCTTCCCTGACGTCAGTGCGCCAGGAGTATAAAAGATGCAGCGGACGCCATTTTCTTCAGTTTTTCTTGCCCCAGATGTCGGGTGCCCCCAAAAGGGTAGGCTAAATGTATTATGCCAATAAACATACATGCACTAAAGTAACATTTCCTTCATCTACAAGCAAACACACCACATAGGCTGTATAGAATAGAGAAGTACAGATAAACCCCAGCAAAAGAAAAGGGGGACAGAGGGAGGGTAACCTGGACTGCAACAGTGAATACACTCGTACATCTACATTTATGGTAGGTACACAACTGTACTATGTTCGTGTTTCACTGTTGCAGTCATTACTCTTGGGTTGCATCCCAAAGCTGAGAATGGGTGGCTGAGCTAAATAGGATTAGGAGAGGCTATGAGGCCCTGCAGAACTGCAGTGGCAAAGCCTTCTCTGGATTTAGAGTAAAGAGGTAAGTGGTAGTGCTTTGTAAAAGTGTGCACTGAACTCCAAGTTGCCGCTTCTAAGATGTCTTTGGTTGGTACTCCTCTGAGGAAGGCTGCTGAAGTGGCTGCTGCTCTGGTAGAATGAGGCCTAATGCCCTTAGGCACTGATTTGCAATGCTGTGAATAGCAGAAATGAATGCAATGACCTATCCATTTAGAAATAGTTTGTTTTGAGATAGCCTTTCCTTGTGATCCTGCAGCATATGCCACTAAAAGTTGCTCAGTCTTTCTGAAAGCTTTAGTTCTGTCCAAGTAGAAGCATAGCTGTCTGAGTATGTCCAAAGTATATAGAATTTTCTCACCCTTGTTCTGTGGGTTTGGATAAAAGGTAGGCAAGTGAATGGTTTGGTTGAGGGCCACACTGGACACCACCTTAGGCATAAATGTAGGGTTTGTCCTCAGAGAAACCCTGTCTGGATGAAAAATGATAAAAGGTTCCACAGCCATGAGTGCTTGTAACTCCGAGACCCGTCTTGCAGAGGTTATTGCTAGCAGCAGAGCTGTTTTCCAAGATAAGAATTTTATATCAGCTGTCGAGGCTGGCTCAAAAGGAGGCAGTGAGAGTTTTTCCAAGACACAATTGAGGTCCCATGCCGGTATTGGTGCTCTCTTTGGAGGCCTGATGTTTTTGGCCCCTCTGAGGTACTGCCTTATTAAAGGATGAGAAAAGATAGGTGGTTCAGTATTGTAATGGGCTGAAGTGACAGAGGCATGAATCTTAATAGATGAAAAGGAAAGGCCTTTGTCCAGCATCTCAGTTAGGTATTGTAAAATCTGAGGAATATTTGGTAAATACGTGTCAATACCTTGTTTCTGGTTCCAAGAACAGAATCTCTTCCATTTTTCTGCATAAGATTTTCTGGTACTGGGCCTCCTGGCCTCCAAGATAACATCCATAACAGCTTTTGAAAGAGGAGTGTTCTGAATGGCTACATTATCTGCCATGCTGCCAGATTTAAGGTCCTGAGTTGGCTGTGCAGGATCTGATTGTTTTGTTGGGTCAGCAAGTGAGAAGTTTGAGGCAATATCCATGCTGGACCTTGAGACAAGCTCTTTAGGATTGGGTACCAGTGCTGGCATGGCCAGTCTGGTGCAATCAGAATCATTTTTGGCTTCTTTTGTCTGACCTTTAGGAGTATCTTGGGAAGGAAAGGCATATACTGTTAGGTTTTTCCAGCTGAAGGATAGGGCATCCACTTTCCATGCTTGTTTGTGACAAATCCTTGTGCAAAATCTCTAATTGGCAGTTGTGAGGGAGGCAAACAGATCTATGTCTGGGCATCCCCATTTCCTTGTTATCATGCTGAAGACTTGTGGATCCAGTTTCCACTCGTGGGGATCCATGAGGTTTGTGGTTAGTTCGTCTGCCAGAGTATTTGTTTTTCCTGGCAGGAATTGTGCTTGCAGGTGAACTTGATAAGTCCATGCGGTGTCCCACAAGGTCATTGCTTGTCTGCAGAGGGGGTAGGAATGTGTGCCTCCCTGCTTATGTACCAAATGACCGTAAGTATTGTCCATCTTTATCAGTAGTTGTCCTGGATGAAGTAGATCCTTGAAAGCTGTCAGGGCATTCTGAACAGCTAGCATCTCTTTTTGATGGATATGAAGATGCATCTGGCTTGCGGGCCATGTGTCCTGAATACCTTTTCCTGCCATATGGACCCTCCAGGCATAATCTGATGCATCCATTGTTAGTGTCTGGCTGTGGGTAAAGTGAATGGTAGACCCTTGTTGTGGTGACAGGCCTGTGCCCACCATCAAAACTCCTGTTGCAGGCAGGGAATGAGGGTAATTACTGTCTCCAGGCTGTGGCAATGCTGAGTCCAAACACTTTTTAGATACCATTGTAGTTTCCTCATATGCAGTCTGGCATATGGAATTAGTAGAATGCAGGATGCCATGAAGCCCAAGGCCTGCAGGATTTTCCTTGCAGATAGCTGGGTCTTTGTTGCCAACTTTTTGAAGTAAGAAGTCAATTGCCTTTGTTTGTCTGGCGTGAGATAAGCCATCTGGACAGTTGTATTTAAGCTTGCACCCAGGAATATTATCTCTTGAGAGGGTACTAGTTTTGATTTCTTTTCGTTTACTGTGTATCCTAGGCAAATTAGTAATCTTTTTACAAACGCCAGATGCTCTAGAAGAATGTCTTTGCTCTCTGCTTGAATAAGGCAGTCGTCCAATTAGGGATATATTTGAATTCCTCTGTCTGCAAAATGCAATTACTGGTGCCAGGCATTTTGTGAAGACCCTGGGCGCAGTAGATAAGCCAAGGGGCAGTGCAGAGAATTGGTAGTGCATTGAGCCAGCTATGAATCTGAGGTATCTTCTGCAAGATTGTCTGATTGGGACATGCAGGTATGCCTCTTTTAGGTCCAAAGCTACGAGCCAAGCCTTCTTGCCCAGCATGGGCAGTAGCTGCTGTAGAGTCAGCATCTTGAATTCTGGAACATCCAGAAAAGTGTTTAGTATAGACAGGTCCAGTATTGGTCTCCAGGTTTTGTCCTTTCTGGGCACCAAGAAAAGTCTCGAGTAAAATCCTTGCCCCTGCTCTTGCTGTGGTACTTGTTGAATGGTCCTCATGTCTATGAGGGATGTAATTTGCTTTTGTGCCTCTGCCCATTGATTGTGTGGCAGGTCTGGCATACCTTTTGCCCTTGGTAGGGTGTGAAAATGAAACCTGTAGCCCTGGGACACTATGTTCAAGATCCATTTGTCCTGGGTAATCATCTGCCAATTTGGTGAAAAAAGTGCTAGTTTTCCCCCTCAGGGGGCTGCCAAAAGAAAAAGTGCTTGGATCTGGCAGAGGAAACTCAGTGGGACAGTTTCCTGTAAAGTTGTGATTTGTCTTCTCCGCTTTTGGAGGTAGCAGCACCCCATTGTTTAGGCCTGTATGAGCCTTGGGGCTGAGATCTGCCTCTGGGACGTCTGTATCTGCCTGTTTGTGGCCTGACACTGGAAAGGACCAATTTTTTGAAGGCCAGTTCCTGCTAAATCTGGGTGGCTGTACCTGTAAGAAATCCTTAACTGTCTGCATGGATTTCGCTTTATTCTCCATTTTCTCCAACACCTCTTCTGCTTTAGCACCAAAGTATCATGCTGTAATGGAGCATCTAATAATTTTGCTTTAACATGATCAGGCAGATTCTGTTCCTTTAACCAAGCATGCCTTCTAATAACAGAACCTGTAACAGCGGCCCTGCAAGAGGCCTCCAGTGAATCATAACCACATTGCAAAGTATGCTTTCCCACTTGTTCAGCTGCTTGCAATAAATCCTGCATTTCCTTGTTCTCTGAACATTCAGAATTTGTCAACATTTTCTGTTTAAGCAGTGACATTAAGTATTGCTGATATTTAAGCATATGAAACTGACAATTTAAAGCCCTTAAAGCCAAGTAGCAGAAGTGTAAACTTTTTCCCCCCATCTGTCCAGTGCCCTAGAATCCCTATCAGAGGGGACAGGGTTTTTTTGCAGTGGAAGCCTTGACCCCTTTGGGACCCTGAGATATAGTTTCTGGGTCAGCAGTGGGGTTTTTATATAGCAATTTATGGGAGTCTGGGACCCTGTAGTATCTGTCTGGCTTAGCAGGTGCAAGGGGTAAAGTGTCAGGAGACAGGCTGGACTCTGAAAATACATCTACAATGTCTAGAACAGGTGGAATAGCAAGAGGTCTGTGCTGAGGTAGTAGCAGAAAGTCTCTGAGCCTTTTTTTAGATTCTGAATAATCTTGGCTCTCCCAGTGAAAATGCTCCCTCATGGTATGCAGGGTTTCCCCAAAAGAATAATCCTCAGGAGGAGAGGCTGAAGGAATGTATTCTTCAGCATCAGAATCCTCATAGGGAGGAATAGAATATCCCTGTTCAGAAGAGGAATCAGAGGAAATTGAAACCTGATCAGAAGAATCATACTCTGTCTCTTGCCTAGGCCTCTTATCAGGAGGGGGATGGGAACCCCTGATCAAAGTAATTAGGTCTCGACCATTTTAAGCATCTGTTTTTTAGGCATGGAAGTCTGAGTAGGAGATTGCTGTACTTGTTTCTTTGTCTTTAGAACTGCTTTAGTCTTTGAAGCTGAAGATGGTTTAACATACTACTGTGTAGGTCTGAAGACATCCTCAGAAGACGATGCCTGCTCAGCGGCTCCAGACCCATCTGAGGGAATGATTTCAGAGTGTCCAATACCTTGAGTATCCAGAGGCCCAGTCTGCTCCACGTGGGAGTCGGAAGCGGCCTGTGGCTCTGAGGCAGCGGGCCGTCAGGGGCTGCGAAAGTACCTCACTGAGAATCGGCGAACCGGCGACTGGCCTATTGGAGGCCTTGTCGTCTGTTTTGGACCTCGGATGCCTATCCTTTTCCTTGTCCTTGCGTTTTTTTGTAAACTCTGGTCATTGGCTGTTCCGACGGCATTATATAGTTAAATCTTCGGCCAAAGAAATGAAATGCAAAATCGAACCGACGCTTAATAATGCATTGGTTAAATCTAGCACAAAACCGACAGCTAGCAACGTCGTGGTCAGGGCCTAGGCAAGGAATACAGTAAGAATGAAAATCCTTATGAGGTATTTGCTTCCCACAAGAAATACAATTGTTAACTTTTGCTGGCATCGGTCTGGAGCAAGAAAAAAGTTTCCCCAATGGGGTACTTAGCTTTAATGAAGACTTTGGTACTGAAATTCGGATTTGAAAATCTCAGGAGTTGGCCGACCGGCACTTGCGAACTGCTTTTGCTTTGGGCACCGCACGGCAAGAAAGACTGAAGAAAATGACGTCGGCTGCATCTTTTATACCCCTGGCGCACTGACGTCAGGGAAGAGGCAACAGCAACCGACGCTGGACCAGGACTTTGGAATTCAGGCCGACTGCGTGTAGCCTGCCAGCAGGATAACCCAAGAGTAATGACCAACAGTGAAACATGATGAACATCTGTGTCTGTTATGACAATGTTATCTCTGCACAGAAAAACAGATTATGTTAGGCAAATGCCAGGGTATACTGTTGATGTACAGTGCGAATATTAATATGCCCACCACTGAAACGTGAGGAGCACCCATAGATAGGGTCTCTGTTTCACTTAAAAAATTGTCATCCTTACCTACATATGCTCAAATTGCAAGCTGTTAAATCACTGAACTATCTTAGTACAGAAAACACAATTGAAATGTGTTTAGTAATATGTTATAATCCACAGTTTTAAATGCCCTCTTTAAATCCAGGCATTTTTCCAGTTGGCAATATTTTTTATACTACACATTAGTTATACCACAAATATCTATCCCCTACTCTGGTCTAAAACCATGCTGTTTCTCAGATAAAAGATCACATTTTTCTGCATATGCTATTCTAGTTTTTGATCATAAATACATTTTCAAGAATTTTTCTAAAGGACACATCTGCAACTGACCAAAAGCCTGTTGCTGAACTGGGTCTTGCTACTTTTGTGGTTTGATAATTACATGCTTAAAGCTATGGGGGAATATCGCAGTAACAACAAAATGAGAATCAGAGATGTATACATTATTTTTAAGTAGTTCTTCAACTGTGTTTGTTTGTTTGAAGTAAAACTGTGGTACCATACTAGTCTGTACAATGTTTAAGAAATGTAATAGGCTGGTGTGTAGTAAAAGCAGCATCACCTGATGGAAAAAGAGGGGAACAGACAGTATTTGCAATATTTAGCATCTCTTTTGAAAAAAAAGACTATTAGAATGCTCAGTTTTGGGAAAACTTTTTTGAGTTAATGGACTTCATGGTTTTCCAGAACTTCCCAGGATTCTCAACATCTAGAGTTGGGAAGTATACAAGGTGGTGGAACAGTTTAGGTTCCGGCAGTCCTGTAGTTCATAAGACAGCAACTGAATGTGTCTCAATTTCCAAGCACTACCTCTTTTTTTTTCTTATGAGGGGCTTTAAGGTCAAAAGTTAATCATGGTACACAATTTTCATTCATTCGTATTCTTCATTAAGGGTAGAACCTATCTTATATCGATGCAACAAGATTCAGAAAGGATGAGACTGCTGATGTGGATTTGTGAATTCATAAACTGTAGACCAATCTACTTTTTTCTAACTCTGGCAAGTAGTAAGGAATCACCAGTTTGGGTAACTGAATGAGATGGTATAATCTGTAAATTTTAATGTAAAGAAATGGGCAGAGAAATTCATATAGTGTGGGAGATGAAATATGTTCAGCATGTACTCCTAGTTTTATATACGATAGCCCATTTGGAAGCTATATCCATCATGGTGTTACTTCTTCCAATTAGTGTTAATGAGACATTGCATTCTTTTTTTTTAACTGGTTAATACTCGACCCCCACAGCATATTTAGGGGCTACTGTAGTTAAATGCAAGTGTATGCAAGAAAGATTCGGGGTGAGACCAAGAAGACATGATTCTGCAACAGTAATAATTGGGGGTTACATTGGGCTACTTATACTTCTAGTTTTCATATTTATTACTAATACTGACCATGTTTAAATAGCCTATGGAAAGTTGCTTAAGGTCTATAGTTTGGGAATTGTTTGTAGGTATGTGATGTGGACACAGATTCAATACATATGACCTGACATGAGAAGAACTGTTTAGAAGAGTTACAAATGCGTGTTTTTATGCTTTAAAAACAGTTTTACTAGTTATATGCCTAGTCAGTAGTTTATAGGTACACAGCATTGTCTTGTGAGATAGAGAGAGGCGACAGTTTTGTACTTGACCCATCACTAATGCATCACAACATAAAGTACTAATTATTTTGGGAGGAAAGAATCAAGCTGAAACTGCAATACTAATTTAACTGAGTAGCAGCTGCAATTCACATTTGGACATAAAGGTCATCCATGTTTTAAGGCCAAGAGAGAGGGGCGAAAGGCAAGCAAAGTTCCCAGTGTAAGAAACACAAGTACAGTTTAGTGATTTGCACACCATGTAACATTCTTTACAGTAGTTGGATTTAGTAAAGGGGAAGAAGTGATGACTTCATGTACTTACCGTATATGCTAACCAAAAAAAAAAATGGCAGATGGAATGCTGGAAATGTGGCATGTGTTAAAGAGTACACACAAATGTGCACACACTTTTATTTTATTCTCATCATTTCCCATTTCAGAGATGACAGGCAGACTGGTCAGCAGTTATTCCCAAGATTAACTTCTATGCCGGAGTACCATGAGAGTTACCCTCCTGACTGTTCTTGGCATCTGATAACACATCAACTGAAATGGTTAGCTGGGGGCCAAGGATGAACTGCATCATGTGGCTGAGAACAGTTCAACTCTCATCCTCCACAGTGCACAATTCTCCATCTAACATCTTTACCTGCTTAACATCTTCCCCTACCCAAATATGCATGCATGCCCTATATCTACTTTACACATCTGTGAAACAAACAGCCCAAGTCTTTATCCATGAATACAAACAAGACTCAAATGCTTCTTGCTTTTTTTCTTCTTTACTACACACTAAATTCACTTCCTTCACAGATTCTGCTTTACACCTCCTCTTCAAAAAAAACACAACAAAATATTAACTAAGCAATCTCACTATTACAGCATTTCTGAATACATTGAACCTGCATGACTACTTATCCTGTCATCATCCTGTTTGGTCAGGGATGGACCTGAGGAACTGTCAGTTTCAAACGTCTTGGATCTAAGGACCTGAACCAGACAAGTGTAGGACCAGGTGATCTCTTGCAGGACTTCAAAGACTAATTTTTCCTTTTCTTTTGATCTCTCTTTTTTTCATCTTTTTGTTTTGCTTGTCCTTACACTTATCTTTGCCTGGTGGAGAGGAGGCCACACAGGAAGTGGATGGCACGGCATTCCCTGTCTGATGGAGGAGGAGGAGGAGGCCTTAAAAAAAATAAATAAATAAATAAAAAGACATTATGTTCTTACCATAGCATTCCATCTGTGTTGTCAGTCTTTTCATTCTTGATGAATGGGACTCTGTTCCAATCCTCGCAACCAGCTCAGGTGTTATACAGCTCAGGTAACTTGTGGTTATGACTGTAAATGAAGAGCCATTTTAAGAGGGTAACAGACAGGTTTCCCCAGGGATAAACCGGAAAAGGAAACAAATAACGGTCCTGATTTTCTAAACTTTAGGAAGAAAAGGAAGGGTTGGTTCTTAACGTAACCCTATCCTTATGAAAAATCAGGTAAGGGTGTTTCACGCATACTTGAATTTCAGAAACTCTCCTGGTGGAAGTAACGGCCACAAGAAAAAGTTTTCCAGGGCAGAAAACTGAGATGGGCAAGTTGCTGCTGGCTCAAATGGTGGGAGCACCAAAGACTGTAAAACCAGAGTCAAATCCCGTGGAGCTATAGGATCCTTGAATGGGGGGTTTTAGATGTAAAGCACCTTTAAAGAAAACTTTGCATAAATGGTGGGAAATTAGAGAATGATCATCGTAGCCATTGTGGAAAATAGAAATGGCCGCTAATGAACTTTAATTGTGGAATTAGAAGCTCCTTGATCAAAGAGGAAAGCTAAGAATTATAGAATTTGTCAACAGGAGCAGAAAATGGGTCAAAGTCATGTGTACAGGCCCAAATTGAAAATCTCTTCCATTTGCTAAGGTAAAGTTTCCTGGTGGAGAGTTTGTGAGAAGTCAGAAGAATTTTTGTACTGAGGAAGCTATATTACTCTGCCTGGCAACTAATGGAATTGAAGACACCAAGCTGTCAGTTTGAGACTGTGAAGATTGGGATGCACTAATCCCTGCAGGTGAGACAGCAGGTCTGGAACCGGGTCCAGAGTCCATGGATGGTGAATCAGGTGAGGCCAAGGAAAGGGGAACCAGACTTGTCGGGCCAAAAGGGTGCAATGAGGATCACTTTCCTTCTCAACCTTTGGGCTTTCTTCAAGAACAGGGGAATGAGGGGAAGGAAGGAAAGGCACAAAGCAGTCCCGAAGGCCAATTAAGGAGGACAGCATCTCTCAGGGACTCCCCCTGAGGGGGGATTAGGGCAAAATAGCTGCTGCATTTGTTGTTTACTGTAGAGGCAAACAGGTCACAACAAGGCTGGCCCCATCAATGAAAGATTTCCATCGCCACTTTGGGATTGAGACACCACGCATGAGGCAAGAGAATGCATCTGCTCAATTTGTCTGCTTTCACGTTGGAGTTCCCCCGAATATGCATTTCAACTAGAAAGCGGTTGGAGGATATCACCCACTGCCATACTCAGAGTCTCCTGACACAGGGAGTATGATCTGGTTCCACCCTGTTTGTTGATGTACCAACACCACTGACATGTTATGTCTGACTGAATAGAAACTGTCCCCAGAGGGAGGGCAGATTGAAAGGCCTGCAAAGCTAAGAGCACTACCCTCAATTCCAGGACACTGATGTGCAAATTGGCCTCTTGCAGAGACCAAGTGCCTTGGACTGTTCTTCCCACATAATTCCCCCCACCCGATCTGGGAGGCATCCATGGTCACTATGGCCTTGTGGTGACAGGGAGTAAAGGGGCGCCTAGATGGGTTTTCCCTGACTTCATCTACCAGGAAAGATCTTTCTTGCAGTGACTTATTAGAATGGGATAAGTCATGAGATGTGTTAATATGGACCATTGTGCAGCTAAGAGCCACTGAAGTAACCTCATGTGAAATCGTACCAAAGGTACTAAGGTTATGGTTGCTATCACAGTGCCTAAAAGCTTGGAGGACAAGAAAAGCGGGAACCTTGTCTTTAGATAGGATGAATTGTACTTGAGACCTTAATTTTTGTAGTCTGTGAAGAGGGAGAGAAGCTACACAGGATATTGTATTGAGATGAGCTCCTATAAACTCTAGGTCTTTTGTTGGAGTCAGCTGAAATTTGTTTTTGTTGATCGTTATGCCCAAAGAGTCAAAAAGATGCAAGATACAATCTGTGGCTTGAAGCAGTAGATGCCTGGCGGGGAAGATGAGGAGCCAGTCGTCTAAACAAGGAAACACTCAGAATCTGTGTAGTCTCAGGTGAGCTGTGACTGCTGCCATGCATTTGGTGAACACCGTGGGGGCTGTGGTGAGAACAAAGGGCAGTATTCTGAACTGGAAATGACTGGCACCTAGCCGAAAGTGGAAAAACCTTTTTGAGCGTTTGTCCACTTAGGTTCATAGGTTCATAGATGTTTACTAGGCTAATGACCACAAGGGCATTTTTAAGCCTAGCCATGCATCCCAAATCTCTGACAAGTTCTGATACCCTTGATAAGTGTAAGCATGGGTCTGGGAGACGAACCATTTACAGGTGACCTGTGTCCATTAGAGACAAAGGTGCCAAACCAGGGATGAATTTCCAGTTTGTCTAAGTTGCACTTGTATTGCGTTAGGGAGGAACTCTGCTTCACATGGATGGTGAGCCTGTTCCATAG
This sequence comes from Protopterus annectens, assembly GCF_019279795.1. Classification (NCBI taxonomy): domain Eukaryota; kingdom Metazoa; phylum Chordata; order Ceratodontiformes; family Protopteridae; genus Protopterus; species Protopterus annectens. The sequence goes on from NC_056737.1 coordinate 669,589,853, forward strand.
ACGTGTAGTATGTGGGATACACACCTCTCTCTCCAGCAGATACTATAGGCAAGGTTTAAGTCTTTACAAAGGGTAACTCTGGTGCTGTTTGTTTTGTGGATATGCAGGAGGTCCATTACAGTGGGGTCTGACAATGCTCTGTATGCCAGGCACAGATCTCCCCTCAAAAGCCCGTATGAGACAGAATACAGGGGATAAGGCACTGTGGCAGTCTGCATAGGACATTTTACTTACGCCCTGTATTCTTTTAGTGAGAAACATCTGTGGACATTCCAGTTGTTGGATATGCCTGGTTAGGCAAATACCAAAGGGGCATTGTACTCAATGATAGGTTTGATGAATGCTGAATACAGTGGAACAATGACTTCCTTGGACTTAGATGCCATACTTTTGTTTATAAGTTGCGCAACACAGAATGACTTCCTCACCACTGTAGACACATGATGGTCAAAGGCTAGATTACTATCTGGGTGTGTCCCCAAGTCTCTGACTGCTAGGTCAACTCTAAGGGGTGTGTTGTCAATATGATAGCTTGTGGTAATAAGCTTCTTGAAGGTCTATACAGCACATCCAATCGTTTTCCTCTAGGAAGAGAAGTACAGACTGTACCGCGATCATCTGGAATTTTGTTTGCTGAACAAATTTGTTCAAAAGGCTGAGATCCAGTATTGGTCTCCAGTCCTCTGTCTTTTTTGGCACTAAAAAAACCTTGAGTAAAATTTAGATCTTAGCTGGTCTGGCGGAACTTCTTGGATGACTCTTTTTCTAGCAGCTTTTCAATCTTCATGGCTGCTTGATACCTCTGATTGGGTGGAACATCAGGAAGTCTTCTTTGTGATCTTGGGAAAAGAATGAAGGGGATATGATAAACTCTGGTAATGATTCTCTGCATCCTTGTATCAGAAGTTATTAGTCACCAGGCTGTCTGGTGCAGTGAAAGTCTTCCCATGAGTGCTTGCAAAGGTAAGCAATTGGGCCTCCATTCAAGAGCACTGGTAGGGTTGTTCAGAGGAGTCGTCTCTGGAGCCTTGATTTCAAGGGACACCTCTGCCACTGGGTGGAAGTCTTCCATCAGAGCTCCCCCATCTGCCCCGAGGGGAGCTACTGCCACGTGTCCTGAAAAGGCCCTTGGGACTTCTTGAACCACATCTTTCCACTCCTCTGATTCCTGGAA